>NW_027526203.1:223790962-224058530 GCF_048455015.1 Haemaphysalis longicornis | reverse complement strand
GCGCGAAATTTGAAAGTTTGTCAATGTTTCTTGCGCTTTAACGGTTACAAAAAAAATCTTTCGTTGGTGCAATTCAGTTGAGTGAGCTACCAAAGCCTAGTTCTTTCATATTACACAAAGTTGTATTGCGTCTTCAAGGCGCATTTAAGGCCCGAATCTCTGGTTTCGAATAAACAACAGTTTTCGAATAAACAACATTAACATTGGGTATTGGGCCGCTTCTTCACTGAGCCACTGTCTTGTGGCGCCGCTCACGTCCACGAAACTGAGTGCCACTTGAACTTGCCCAAGCAGAGATTTCAAACGACTTGGGTTTTCACTCGCGGCCGCTACGGTTCGAAGCAGCGTCCAGTGACAGGCGGGGCATCCAGGCGGAGAGGGGGCGTCCCTCCCCACCGAGTGAAGCTGTAGCGATGGCGGCCAGCAGCGTCCACGGCTCGCACAGGCGAGAGAGAAGTAGGCAGACGCTCCGAGGAGGTCGGGGAAAAAGCGCGCCGATCGTGGCGGCGCCGGCCGGCGTCCGAATCTGGGCCGCGCAGGTCAAGGCCGGCCGGCGCTGCTGGCCTCTGCCGCCAAGGCGCTGACCTTGCGTGCCGTGGCGGCGCCAGAATGCGAGCAGCCCATTAGCTGCGTGATGCCCGGCCGGACTAAGCCCCCCTCCCGGATTACATCACAGAGTGACCCAGTGCTGCTTCCATGCGCGCCGCTGATTAGCGCTCCCGAACTGAAACGCCGCATTCCGCCGTGCAGGGCCGCTGGCGGTGCGAGGAAATCACTCGCGCTCCCCCCGCCTGTCACGCGACGAACGCGGTGACAGATGGCGGTGAGACCGCCGATGCCGTGGGGGCTTCCCGCGTGCCCAGATCCGGCTGCGGTCTGCGAGGGGAGGCCTTTGACGCCCATGCTGCACATTTCTTGCTCTTGGACCGCCGAATCTCGATCAGTTCCCGCGCAAAGCAAACGCCTGGAACGCTGCATCAGACTGGCGTTGCAGTTCCTTTGCTCCTCCTCCATCAACCAGGGGGAAAGCTGGATTAAAAAAAAGGTTGTAAAAAAATATCATCGGCCTATTTTAGTCTTTCATCATTCGCTTAGAGAAGACTACTTGCGAAGGTGACTGAATTAATTTTGCTTGCACAATTCTCCTTCATAATGCCCCTTAAGAGAAGCGTAGTATCGGCCTTTTGAGTGTACGATGGCTCGCTTGCGGGCTAGTTCGTACATGTTGACTATGAGAACACTGCGCTAAGTTTTCAAACGTGGGAGATAGTCGAGAGACACACGACGCAGGTACACGAAAGCGCAACTAACAACTGTCGTTGTTTTCCCACACGATGAAAAAATAAAATAAAAACAAAAACACGGATGAGAGTGTACATTATCAGGCACTGAACCCGGATTATGTTTGAATAAGTAGTGTTTTTTGTACTTTTTATTTTTTTCGTTTTTGTTTTTCTGACCGCTATCCGAAAAGGGTCGGACAGTAAATCCAGTCACTAATTGCGCTTTCGTGTTTCTAAACTTAGCCAGCGCAGTGTATTTACAGTTAAATTTTGACTGTCTTCTAAAATCTCCTTTTGGGCATTACCGTCACCTCGAGTGCGCGTGAAAGCTTGAGATGCAGAGAGCGCATTTGAGCTCAGACGCCGCTAAGCAAGGGGTCCGGAACTTATTTCGTGTCCGATAATTCAGCAAGTTGGAGGGGCGGGCGCTTCGTTGTGTACAGCACCTGCGTCATTGCGGCCGCGCCTGGAAATGTGGGTCACACGCGTTTAAGCCGCGGTAGAGCCGTGCGAGCTGCCGATGGGTCACACCGCACGTTCGCATTCCGCCTCCTTCACAGGCGCCGGCGTTCGAACACTCTTCGGAACACAACATCGCGCACCTATACGCATATCGTCGGGACGGCCCCGCATGTACTGCACGCTCGATAACGTTTCTCGTTTCGTCCGCTAGAAAACAGGAGCCCAAATTTATAGCCAACCCAAATACGTTGCCTCCGAAATCCGGCGCGGTCGCGATTCTTCCTTCCGTCGCAGCGCGTGTGCATCCTGCGCGGTTGTTTACGCCCAAGACTCCCTTATCTGTGCGCTCCCGAATCCAGATGAATCAGCGTCCCGGGTACACAAGTGGCGGCTCAAAAGCGGGACGCACGCTCTCCACCTATCTCTCTCTGTGTCCATCGGTATCATCCCATAGCCTATCGCGCCAGCCATAATTTCTTGAGTCTGTCTCTATTCTCTTTGGTGTAGTATCGATAGTCTTCGCGCGACGCCCGATTTGCCGCTTTTTAGTTCGGCTATTACTACTACTCGCTGAGTGTGGGAAGTTCCTTCCGTAACGCACGTCGAGCGTCGGAACCAACGGGTGTGACAGAACGTCAAGACACAAGGCGGCACTACCTGCGACTGGTGCTCGCAAAGTTGTTGCTACTTGCTCACGTGGTGGGGCTATAACGAAGTAGAGGATGCAGAACCGGTGCCAGGATTTACCCACCTTCACCACTTACTTCAACGTGGGCGCAAATGTATGCCTTACTCCAAGAAACATCTTCCGAAAAACAAACTTAGAGAAGGAAGCGAAAAAGTAAAAAATGTACATTTGTGTAGGAGTAATGCACCCCTTTTTGGAAGATCTAGCACTCAGCTTTAACGAGAAAGCAGACACGGGGATACAAACAGCTGCCAAATATCGATGTAAGTTAGTGAATTGTCCGCGAACGTACTTCACTAGTGGCGTAACGAAATAGCGGACGAAATGGCTAAAAAAGCAGCAAAATATGGCGAAAAAATTGACTGGCCTATTTCACTACAATTTATCAAAAAACAGCTCAATATTAACCTAAGAAAACATTGGAATGTTGAGTGGCAACAAGAAGGAAATGAAAGCTGCACATTCCAATGGATAAAGAATATTTACAAAATTCCGGACCACTTTCCCACCAATTATTACACGTCACAGTTTATCACTGGAACGGTAGATTTCCGTTTTTTTTTATAGGTTCGCCATTGCAAATAATAACATATGTAAATATAACCTACCAGCAGGCAGTTTTGATCACTATTTACAGGACTGCCCAATAACAAACAAATACAGAGAAGAACTTCTTGATATCCATAGAAATTATCTCGTAAGAAGGAAACCGGAGCTAATAAAAGATACAAAAACATTAAAAAATTTAGAAGAAATGACAATACTAGTTAACGCTAATATTCAACAATACTAACCCCTCAAATATTTTGTCACAATTTCACTCACACGCAGAAACAAAGTCAGCGGCAAATAACGCGATAATAGCCTTTAGACCTTTTGTATTTACCATTGTTCTTTAGTAAGTCATTTTCTGCGTAACTATCTTGTTTAGTTACCTTTTTACGATTTTTTTATTTTAAATCCATACACCCATTTTCAATGTATTTAATTTACCCGTTATACCTCGGTGGAACGGGAAGGGTTTCAGTTCTTGAGCCCGTTTTAATAAAGTGGCGTACGCAGGATCTCATTTCATGAGGGGAAGGGGGGGGGGGGGGTACTTCCAAATGCACATGCCATTATTTTGACTCTACTCATCTCGAGAATGGCGCCTTTTGAGATCTTATCTACTCAAATTCCACATCGGAGGGATGAGGTGTATATGCCCGAGTTGTAAGACATGTTTAGAACTTGAAAATAGTGCTTATTATAAACTAATGTAGTCTACATGCACATCCAAGTGATGATACTCATAAGCTTGAAGATCAAATTATGTTCTGAATGGCGTGCGGCTTTGGTGGTTACAGCGTGCTTATATCACACATACCAAGGAGTTCGCTTTCCAACGCCTCGCACTATAGAACACCTCGTGATTCAAGGACATGCGGAGCTTCACGAGTTTTCACTCACAAGCCTGAAAAACACATGGAACCCTAGCCATATAAGGTTCGGTTAAAAAGCCTCCCAACGTCAGAGGATCACCTCCCACTATTCACAAAGCATTATAGCGGGTACAGGCGCTCAAGTGCGTTGAAAAAGCTTGAACTTGTAACATTAAGCCTGACAAATATTTACCAACTGCGTTTGTGCTAATTGCACGTCCGGGGGTAAAAAAATACAAGCAATGCATGCTAAAGGACAAAAACTAAGCCTGGAAGAGTAATCATCTCAGCACTGAAGCACGCTGCTGAAGACCAACATAGCATTTCATAAGGTCGACCTAGCATATTTACAATTACATGTTGCAAAGACAGGTACATAAAAAAACACCAACGGAGTACTGAAGTTTCAATGTGCTTTATAACACACTTTATTTTTATTATAAAAACTTTAAAACAATTGCTATACGGCTGTCATATGCTAAGCCCGTATGATGTCATAAATGTTGGCTCAAAACTTCCCGCACTTTTTCTGCCAACATTTCAAAAATTGAAAGCAAGGCTTAAAAATAGTTCTTTTGGAGCCAGAGAAGAGAACAAATCGCAAAAAGACATTCAATATTTGTAAATGGTGTATCTTCTCGCTTTAAAAAATTGAATTAATGTGGTTTTGACTTACGCGTGAAATATTTCAGATTACTTTTCAACCATTTTGATTCGTTCGAAACTGAAGGAAAGTATAGAGACCTTTGGAACCTTTCATCCCACATCAATGATGAGTCTTTGGGACATTGACTGTATACCCTTCAAAAAGGCTATTTTTTCTACCTAACAATATACCAAACTTTATTTTTTGGCTGGCTTCCTAATTTGATCAAGACCAAAAGATGGCTGACACTGGCAGGATTTTAAGGGCACAGTAAATTCTTCTGATTTCATTAATTAACTGACAAGTTGCCCTGCCTTGCCCGATAGCTAAAACAGTGCATGTATAGGTTATCTGACAAAACACCTGTCACATAGATGCCAAAAAGGTAATTGTAAAACTGATCTGTCAGAGTAAAACTTGTCAGTAAAAACTTTGATGGGAGGCCTCTAGGCCTCTGACCGCGGACTGCCGATAATCCCATTTCAGTATTCTTTGCTTAGGCATGATTTGGAGTCACTGCTTCACCATTCACAAATCCTCGAGTTGGAAAGGTAAAGTTCAGGGGAAAGAGACAAAACCGGCCTAATAGAAACAAATGAAGCAAAAAATATAATCTGTAGAGAGAGAGAGAGAGAGAGAGAGAGAGAGAGAGAGAGATTGATTGATTGATTAATTGTAGGGTTTAACGCGCCGACGCAACGCAGGCGATGAGGCGCGCCGTAGTGGAGGGCTCCGGATTAATTTCGACCACCTGGGGATCTTTAACGTGCGCCGAAATCTCGTACACACGGGCGTTTTTGCTTTTCGCCTCCATCAGAAAAGCGGCCGCCGCGGCCGGGAATCGAACCCGCGACCTCGTGCTCAGCAGCGCAACGCCTTAGCCACTGAGCCACCGCGGCGGGTAGAGAGAGAGAGAGAGAGAGAGAGAGAGAGAGAGAGAGAGAGAGAGAGAGAGAGAGAGAGAGAGAGAGAGATAGATAGATAGATAGATAGATAGATAGATAGATAGATAGATAGATATTGTTTTTATTCATCGAGCAGAGGCGTATATTATGGGCCTCGCCCCATAAAAGGCCTCCTTCGTCTGGGATTCCTTGATTTCGACTGGCTGTCCTTGCTCGGGTAACCAGGTTGAGCTGGGTATCCCGGTCTTGGCTGGCCAGGGAAGCCCTCCACTGCTCGAAGGTGGGGTTGGGAATGGGGCAAACTACGTTTTAACGACGGGGCTGATTAGGCTTGAGCTTGGTCCGCTGGCGTTAGCAAAAAAAAATCCCAAGAAAGAAACTGCGCCGTCTGTAAAGGGTGCACCACTGCGGATAGGGAATTATAGCAGCGAAGCTGGCTTTTGCACCTGCTCGAGTGTGAGCGCAAGGGGCATATGCGAATGCGCACCCTTTACTATACCATTTTAAATGTGATAGTCTTTCTTGGGCTACTAAAACATAAAAAATTGCGTAGCTTGCACTAGTGGTTCAAGGCTGGAGAAATACCGAAGCTGTTGGTCGACCGAGTTTCTTCCCCACTGGGGTCCGCTGTCAGTGTGGGGGACCGACCAGAACGCCTTGTAAAATCCGGCTAAACTTGGCCTCACCCTTCAACATTTAGCCTAGCCTAGCAAGAACATCCAAAACCTAACACTACTTAGAAAAGCCTAGCAAAAGGTAGGAAGGTAGCTCGACCCCCAACTCCACTGTTTTTCCAGCCTTTACTCCCTAGTGTCAGCTGCGGCAATTTTTTTGAACAATAGGATAACACTTTGAAACATCATTGATGCGACACTTGGACAGGGAATTCTACAGGTTTGTATATTTAGTTGCCACGTTGAAACAATAACTTTAGTCAGAAACCAGTCCCCTACCTTTCGTGTCTTCTTTCCGGTGTGCCATTTCTTTCTGCTTTACGTCAATGTAATCATAAACTATACGCCACGTTTTCAAAACACAGCTCTAGCACCGCCCTATCCTTTGATTCCCTGTACTCACCCTGTAAGCGTTTTTTTAAGTATGAAACATTTACTTTCTTGCAACGAGGAGTTGGTGTTTTCATTAGCGTATCCGGGGAAGTATGCCCACTTAACAGGATGCCAGCTAAACAGCCATTCCTGTTTTTTAGCATGCCGAGATTTTGTAACAGTTCTAAAGGTTTGCAATAGATTGAGAAGGTTCGAATAAGTCGTAAAACACAGCTGCAGCCATGCATAAATTCCCCCAATATTTCAATTCTCTACAGATATTACCTAGTGGTTTTTACAGCGTATTATAACTTCCTAATAATTAAAATACTCACCAGGCACAGGGTAAGTACGGGTGTTCCGTGCGAGAATTTTCCCCTTCTCGGGGAATTTTCGGCGGTAATTTTGGCCAAAAGAGAATCCTCAATAAATGCAAAAATTTTAGGAGTCGTGGAGTAAAAAAACAAAAATAATGTCAGTAAACCGGACCTCGCATCATTTATTACTTTGTTTTCTTTAAAAATTTCCCTTAACACTTTGTCGAATTTATGTTAAAATATCCCCAGTTGTGTTGCTACAAGCCACAAGCATCCAATACCGCTTCCAATCCTGTTCATAAAAGAGGAAAGGGCACAGAAGGAAGGAGGGAAGGCGTTATTTCGTGCTTCGCCATCAGGTATTGGGGGTGGAGAAGGCCCAGAGGGCCGCCGCGACCGCCAGGGCCCGGGAGGTGGTCAGGACTTGGCCCGACTCCCCCGGGTCGTGCAACATGTGGAAAAGCTATGAAGCGGTTCATACCGGCAGTTTTAGCTTAGGTAGTTTGGTTAACTGGTTTATTCAATGGAGATGTTGGAGACCAATATACCCCCGCCAATTCATTTCACTCACTGCAGGGCCATGAACTCACGACAAAAATGTTCGTGAGGTATAGTTGGTGTCCACTAAATGCCCTCATTTGTTCGCATTCACGGGTTCGCGGTGAAAGGCTTACACTGTCAGTTAATATTTTAAGGTGATATCTGTCGAGGTGAAGAGTACATTTAAGGCGTGAACAAACTTACTTTGAAGGTCAGCATCAGACCATGGATCTGGTAGAGTCGCTAGACACACCATACGATGGTTAGCTAGATGCAGTTTGTGGTACAGTTCCCGTCTGGGCCGGGGCAGGGTTTCCGCATGCGGAGGCTGGAGAGTTCGCGCAGTTAATTCGGAACAAAAAAGAGTTTGTATCGGCTACACGGAGTCACATACGATATAACAGAGTTTCTACATTTCGCGGCAGCTACAGCGGCGGCTGCATTTACAGTTAAGTGGGATCTGTAAAGCTGGGTCTATTGCGTACAGCAAAGAGCGCTTCGTGGCCTCATCAAACCACGCCTCTGCCGACCATTCCCCACTCAGCTTCCGTATGATGCTCCTGATATCATCGGCGAGGAGCGGAAGGGCGAGCTCGTCACCTTGGTCATGTGCCTGTTTTGGTAGTCTGTCTGCTCTCTCATTTCTTAGCAAGCCGCTATGGCTGGGCACCCATCAAAAGACTGCGGCATGCCCGTGATCATGTGCAGTTTCAAAATATTCGGCAATCGGGAGAATAAATATACGTGCCCATTCCTTGTCTGAACGTTTGGCAGGCGCTCGAGTGCTGGCTTTGAGGCTGAGCACACAGCCCATCTTGCAACTTGCGGCCTTGTGGCAGTTAACTTTAGCGCCTATAGAATGGCACGGAGCTCTTAGTTATCGGGAAGTTTTATTTTAGAGCTTTAGCATGCAAAGTGAGCATGCTGGTTTGTACAAAACCTGAAATGCATAGTTAAATGCCGCTGAATGGCAGATGTAGTAGAATTTAGTTCACGCTGAAACTCTGATTCTCTGAACGGCGTCTGCGTCCAGAAGGCTACGTAGACATAGGTGGCACTGGCGAACGCCTAAAATCGAACAGAAATCCAGGTAAAGTTCAATCAGCTGCAGAAAGAAAATGCAGAGAATTTTTCAAAGAACTCTTGAGAAACCTGTGGAGAAAATTCTAGAAAAGAGAAATTTATGATCCTAGAAATGTGAATTTTTCTGCCGAGTACGGAACATCACTGTTTGGAGTAGCTTCGTAAGAACATTTCACTAAATAAAATATCAAAAGCTGCGGACCTCCCATTTGTCAAGCAGTAGTACTGGCAATTGTTTATTGGAAACAGCATTGCTGGCTGGTGCGAAGAATTCATACTAATGGTTCCGAACCTGATCTGTTTCATGAAATCAGTGTTTTGCCGTGGAGCAGCTTGAGGTCCTGATTTTTTAATGATACTGCTGACGAAAACTTCATGTTATTGCTCACCACAAGCATGGCGCATCAATGGCCTATGCTCTAGCAGGGTATGAGCCGGACTATGTAAGACAATATCATCAATGGGCGCCTTCTCAGCAACCATTAGAGACAGAAGTGTGCAGAGAATGCTCAAGAAGGCACGGCGACTTTGATCTTGAAAAAAGCTCGCAATACGGGTAGATCTTCTCAGTTACAATTCCTTGGAGTTTATGTTAGCGGTAGGGGGTCCACAATATTTTTAAAAGCGGAAGACATATATAGCAAGAGAAATAGTAAATAAGAAAGCGGCAGCTTCTTTTGCTTTCTTCTGTCTGCTTGCAGTCATCCGCTCTAGCCATGTTTAACCACCCTGATATGGGCTCTCAGACTATGAACTGCTGCTTAGGGGAAAAAAAAGAAGAGTTAGCGATATTTCCAGGAAGCAAACGTTTATCGTTATTTGGGACCAACCTGCTTTTTAATTGAAATATTACTTAAACGCAGCAAAGAGCGTAGATTTGGGGGCTGATGGCTGACAAAGAACAGGCCAATGGATAAAACAGACAGAAGGAAAGCGCTGCCTTGCCTCAAGGAGATCGTGTCACGGCCTCTGCCAAGCGGAGCAGGAATGTGCTGCACCGTACCCCGTTACAGCCATAATGTTAATTCCTTTTAAACTCAAAAGAACTCGTGGTCGGCGTCCTGGTCTTTCTTCTTCAGCCATAACGTAAGTATGCGTCCACGTCCGAGCGCAGTTGATTCGAGTATCGTGGCGCAATTTAATGGACCACCGAAAGGTATATCCCGCTGGGATGCGGAACGACACACTAGTTTGAGTCGTCCGGCAGTTCTCACTAAGCGAGCTTGAATTACAAAACTTCTGGTGCGAACAAAAACCCCGACCTAATTCCGATTAATGCCAGCGCAGTAAAGAGGAGCAAAAAATCTCAGTTGAGCAGTTGTCTTTCTCCTGAAGACGCGCTATGCCAGAAAAAAAGATTAGATGAGATGCCAGCTCATGTTTTGCAATGGATGCGAGGCACACATTTGTTGAAGCTTTCGCTGTGAGTAATTATTTACTTGCTTCATAATTGTTACAGGGAGTTTGTACAGTATGACTAGCAGTAGTTTATTACCGCGCGCGCCATTCCCCACTGCTATGAGCCTGATCAGATTGTAACATCGGCGTCGTCCAAAGCAAACTGGAATAGTTTTCAACCTTGGGTTGAAGTCCGGTCTCACGTGCCCAGTGTAACGAAACCATACAGCCACGAATTCTAGTAAGAGAGCGGAATCTATAAGTGAGCGCTGTTTTCAAAAGTACTTTTTCACGCGACCAGCCTATGAAATTTAGCCTAAGGATGGCGTAATTTGTTTTGACGTATTTGCAAATGAACAGCGGTGGCGGCAGCCTTTTCCACGCACTCCCAGTTGATGACCGCGCGCAGAATAACGTCTCAAAAATTTTGATTCAGATAGTGAATATCCTCGCCCCTACATGCACACCAAAACTTCCCCAAGCACAAGTTTCAACATATGATTTTCAGTGTAACTATTATTATGTGATTACAAAAAACGCCGAGAGATATGAACTCGCCACTGACGCCTTTGCATGAAGTAAGTTAGGACCCCAGTCATATTCTGCGCGCAGATTTGGTCATGTGGCTCTGTTGACATTTATACAACCGCATGCAGAACGCATGAGCTGCTAGAGGCGGCTTCATAAAAAAGCCATGTAAAATAGGCCACGCAAACAACAACCACAAAAAAAGGAACAAAGAACTACGGTTATTCGAGCAAATTTTCCTATACACTGGGAAATGAAATTACAGTTTCCTGTTATCCACCCCGCGCAGATCAGTGGAACGGTCAATCCCACAACCGGCGGATGCATGCGGGTTAGGTCTTCCGGGGCAGGAAGGCAGTGGTCAATTGGGTCGCTTTTAGCCCCGCCAATCGGCCGCCAGTCACCGGCCACCCAGATTAGCGCGTTGCGACAGACCACGCGGCAGCCGGCCCACATTTGGTCCGAGCTGGCGGCTATTTCGCTCACGTCCCCTGCTCGGGTTCACCGGGCGAGACAAGAAAACAGGAGCCTCGAGGAGGGTTCGCACGGCGCGTAACAAAATTAAAGGGGGGAAGGGTGGGAAGGGGGATCCCGTAACGAATCCCCGGCGGCGAAAGACTTGAAATGTCCCGCGTGTTGCCGCTTCCACAGGCCCAGGGGCATAGGCAGCGACGTGTTCCGAAGACGGGGTTGCCATCCAGAGACATTCCTGGGTACACATATATATCTGTCCGTAGTCATAATACATGCTGAACATGCGCGATCTGGGCTTTTATTTGGTCGCTCTCTTTCGTTCAATTTACTTGGCACCTGGGGGCCCGCTTCCGACCGTCAGGGCCGCAAATCGTCGAGGTCGGTGTGTAATAGCGGTCGTGAAACACTGCGACAACGCCCGCTCGCTGCGTACGAATGCACGGGTGTTTATGTGGAGCCGCCGATTATGCGCAACACTCACGCTCTGATGGCAGCTAAGCGATACCGGGCGAACTGCTATACCAGCCCGTGAGTGGCTGCAACCGCGCGCCGAGCGCACAGCAGCCTATGAGGACGGCAATATGTACGCGACGCTTTGTAGCTACAGCCACCTCTGGCGACTGCTAGCGGCTTAGAGACAGCAGTACGCTTCATCCGCGCATGAGAAATCAACCCCACAGGCAGTTTTCCGTCACCCCGTAGGATTTGCGCCCGTTGCAGTGGCTCACTGAGGCGTCTATGAAAGCTCTGGGTACCACTCAAATCCCGACAGCTGTTTTTCCCTTGGAGGGGGCACATAAAACATCAGCGTAAACAGTGTTTCATGCAAGTTAAAGACTCACAAGTTAGCGAAAAATATTACGGGATCATTTACCACGCCTTAGGGTGTAGTAGACGCGATTTTCGAACCTTCCTCTCTTTATCATTTAACACGGCGACGACGACGACGATGATGATGATGATGATGCTTAACGGCTTCTCCTTACAAAGCTACGTTTAATTCGGCGTACCTAATCTGATTCCTTTTGCATCTTCAAGAATATATATATATATATATATATATATATATATACATACAGGGTGATCAAAATTAAGTCGACAGGTTTTTTTTTAAATTAGGTGCTTAAATTTACGCGAAAACCACAGTTACAATGAGGTTATGCGCCCAGGGGGACACATAATTAGGTGGTAATTATTGTTTTTGGTGGCCTAATTACCTAAAATTGAATAATTAACTTTTTAGGGGCTGCAGTAAGAGGCATGTTTGTATTGAAAAGTTATACGCAATTGTTTTCCTACGCAGTTTCATTTGGCAGCATTCTTCTAGCGCATCCGTACTCCGAGATATTGAACTGCGATGTTTAAATGCCGTTCGCATGATTACGCATGCTAGACAGCGAAGACCGGGGCAAAATTCCTCCCCTTTGTTCTGTGTTTCGATAGTGGTTCCAGGTATTGCGGATTGCGATAACGCCAGCCAAGACTGAAAGGGGGCCAGTTATCATTTTGCCTATGCCTCCACCCCGTTGTCCAACTAAAGAAGGTACACAGCAGGCACGTCACAAAAGGGAGGACCTTTGCGCTGGTCGTCGCTGTCTTCGATGCGCAATCATGCTAACGGCAATTAAATTTCGCAGTTCGATATCTCAGACTACGGATGCGCTAGAAGAATTCTGCTAAATGAAACTGCGTGGAAACACGATTGCGTCCAACCTTTCAATACAAACATGCCTGGTTAGTGCAGCCACTAAAAAGTTAATTATTCAATTTTAGGTAATTAGGCCACCGACATCAATAAATACCACCTAATTCTGTGTCCCCTGGGCGCCAAACGTTACTGTAGAGGTGGTGTTTGAGTAAATCTAAGTGCCTAATTTAAAAAAAAACCTGTCGACTTAACTTTGATCACCCTGTATATACAGTACAGCCCACTTATAGCGAACCCGGTTTTAGCGATATAGCGGCTATAACGAACAAATCTTCGTTTCCCGTTACCATTGGTATACATAGATTTTCTGTCCAGATATAGCGAAAAGCGGATATAACGAAGTGATTTCGGTTTCCCGTTGTGTTCGTTATAAGCTGGCTCGCCTGTATATATATATGTATATATATATATATATATATATATATATATATATACATATATAAATATATATATATATATATACATATATAAATATATATATATATATATATATATATATATATATATATATATATATATATATATATATATATATATATATATATATATATATATAACACAGAAATAAGGGTTGGCAGTCGAGAAAACCTCGGAAAGCAAAGGGGAGGATGTGGGAGATCATTGAAACAGATTAAGAATTTGGAAAGAAAGAAAGGAAGTGAAGAAAAAATGCCCGCCAGGTGGGATCCGAACCCACGACCTCCAGAATACCGGTCTGGTGCGATAACCACTACGCTACCGGCGGGGCGATTTTCTCCCTCACTTTCTGGGCTATTTATGTTAGGTATTTTTGTTTCCTATGCTTGGGGGTGGTAGCCAGCGCCATTCGGACTACGTAGTCCGAATGGCGCTGGCTACCACCCCCAAGCATAGGAAACAAAAATACCTAACATAAATAGCCCAGAAAGTGAGGGAGAAAATCGCCCCGCCGGTAGCGTAGTGGTTATCGCACCAGACCGGTATTCTGGAGGTCGTGGGTTCGGATCCCACCTGGCGGGCATTTTTTCTTCACTTTCTTTCTTTCTTTCCAAATTCTTAATCTGTTTCAATGATCTCCCACATCCTCCCCTTTGCTTTCCGAGGTTTTCTCGACTGCCAACCCTTATTTCTGTGTTATTTTCAACGAGCCCCTCATTTCCTATTCTGATTCGCTATATATATATATATATATATATAAATATATATATAGTTAAGAGAAAAGGTTCCTGGCTATGAGGTTAGCTGTACGATAGAGAAGTCAAACTGAAAAACATAACAACATTTATTCTAACGTTTCGACCGGGGGCCGGTCTTTTTCAAAGATACAAATAGTGCAGATCAGTTGGGTTTAAATACATTTCAGTTGTGGGCGGGGCAAGAAAAAACGTAGGCTCTACGCGACACAAAGAAACCGCAGAACGTGAAAAAAAAAAAAAAAAAAAAAGGGGGGGGGGGGATAGATGGCTGTTGGAGTGCTGCCGGGGAACAGAGGGGAAAGGGGGCTAATGAAGGCAGGCGAAGCTATAGGATGAGAGGAAAGCATTGCAAGGTACTGAAGTCACGACGGGAAAGCAAGAAGGTGAGAACTAAGGAGGGGCTCGTTTTAGCTCGTTTGTTGACCTGTTTCTGGCGGCAGGTGCCAGGTAGGGCAATCTGCAGGGTGTGAGAGTTAAATATACAGAAAATATGCAAAGAACCAGAGGAAATTGACTGGTGAGGAGAAAAGGGTGGGAGAGCCCAGAGGTAATTATGGATGCCTAGTGCAAGCGTTAACACACATAAACAAAGGGAAAAAAGAAAAAAAGAAAACGAGGGAAGGAAGAGGGGGATTGGGATTAGCGGGAGGGACGCGGAAACCGCAGAGGGAGGGGGGTGCGGGGATGAAAGAGGTTCGAAGAAAAGACCAAGCGACCAGGCGGGGATGAAAGAGGTTCGAAGAAAAGATTAAGCGACACGTGGTTTCACATGGCGTGAAATCGCGGAAACGTTTTCTTGCGAAAAACGTGGCAGCCGGCCACGAGGCGTCCACGAGGTCATGCAATGCAAGGACAATACAATGCAAAGTAACGCTAATTCAAGCTTGATCACATAAATACAGAAAATAAATGGACATAAGGCAAAAAACACATAGAAAAAAAGGAGATATACAGTGCCACATGAACTTTTTGAAGAGCATTCACGCAAGATCATATTTCTTTACATACCCGCATACAGACACACAGAAAAAACTATAAACAGAATATCACCACAGAAAAGAACAAGCGGTTTTATCTACCCGATAGCAATTGTTCAGTGCAAAAGGACACAAAATAATAATCATACAAATAAAGAAAACAATATAAAGCAAGGGGTACTATGGTGAAATCTATGTACATGTGGTATGGCAACTACACACAAGCAATACACTGACACAGTACAAAGTACAATATGTACACAAATTAAAAAAAAAATAATAATAATAAGAACGTTTCTCTTTCAGAACAAAGTTTCTCAGTTGCTCGCTGCATCGGCCTTCTCCGGTGCCTGATTGGGCAGGCAAGACAATCGGCCTGTGTTTTCATTTATGCCGCTCAAGACAGTGTTAAACTTGTAAATAAGGTACGATTCACGGGCTTCACGATCATAATGCGTTTTGAAATTGGACTGAAGCACTGTGGCTGTGAATGCGTGGAAAGGGTGGCCTAGATTATTTGCATGTTTAGATAGGGGAAGGTGTGGTAGGGACTTTATGTGTGCTCGGTGGTTGTTGATTCTCATTCTAAATGGATTCTCAGTTTGACCAACGTACTGGGCGTGGCATATGGTGCATTCAAGAAGGTAGACAATGTTTGCGCTGTCACAGTCAAAGTTTCCTCTTATCTGGAAAGAGAATGAAGACGTGGTGCTGGTGGCGACAGAGGCTTTAGTCATCATGGGGCATAGTTTGCACCTAGGCTTATTGCAGGGTCCGCTGCCTGTGAAGCTGGGGGTGTTGACCTTAGATGACGTTACAATATCCCTGATGTTTCTCGCACGTCGGTACACGACGCGGGGAGGCTCAGGGAAAACACTTCGCAACTTTTCGCTTTGAAGTAGAATGTTGTGGTGCTTTCTGAGTATGCAGTTTACGATGGAGGACGAAGCGGCATATGTTAGAATAAGGTTGGGGGTCGTATTCAAAGATTTGGATTTTGAGTTAGTTATCAGGTGGCGGCGGTCCTGTTTCTCAGACTTCCTAATAGCATCACTGATGACAGACGGTGGGTATTGTTGTCGTGTTAGGTCATTAGTTAGTTGTTGACAGTTAGAGGCAAAATCAGCTGGGTCAGAGCATATCCTTCTGAAACGCAGAGACTGACTGTATGGTATGCCGAGTTTACAGTGTTTGACGTGGTTGCTTTTGAAATGCAAGTACTGGTGTCGGTCCGTGGGCTTCCTGTACACTGAGGTCACAAGCTTGTTGCCCGATATCCTCACTGATACATCGAGAAAGTTAATGGTAGATGCAGAATACGAGTGGGAGAATGAAATGCTCTCGTGGGCGTTGTTGAAAGCGGTGATAAATGTTAGAAGTTTCTCTTCCCCATGGCACCAAATGAGAAAAATATCGTCAATGAACCTTCGATAGAAAAGAGGGTGAAGCTGTGCCTTGCTTAGAAATTCCGACTCCAATGTGCCCATGAAAATGTTAGCATAGTTGGGTCCTATTTTGGTTCCCATCGAGGTCCCGTCGATTTGCACGTAGTGCTTATTGTCGAACTCAAAGTTGTTCAACTCCAAGACAAGCTTTAGAAGTACGCCGAGAGTTTCACCATCAATTGAATTGTCTTGGGCGGCATCATTGTATGCCTGGATGACAGATCGGATGCCGTCCGAGTGTGGAATATTTGTATATAGCGAGGCGACGTCGAGAGTGACTAGCAGGCTGTCTTCTGGTATAACTAGATCCATAATATCAGCCAGAAAATGGTTTGTATCCTTTACATATGAAGGTAGTGTGGGAGGAATGTCTTTGATTAAGCTATCGATAAAACTAGAGATGATTTCTGTTACTGTCCCTATACCGGAGATGATTGGCCTGCCTGGATTTCCTGCTTTATGTATTATGTATTTTATGTATTTTATATATATATATATATATATATATATATATATATATATATATATATATATATATATATATATAAAGACAGAAATAAGGGTTGGCAGTCAAGCAAACCCCGGAAAGCAAAGGGAGGATATGGTAGGTCATTGAGACAGATAAAGAATTTTGAAAGAAAGTGGAGAAAAAATGCCCGCCAGGTGGGATCCGAACCCACGGGATCCGACCTCCAGAATACCGGTCTGGTGCGATAACCACTACGCTACCGGCGGGGCTATTTTTCCCCTCCACTTTCTGGGGTATATATGTCAATGTAATTTTTTCCTGTACTTGGGGGTGGTAGCCAGCGCACTACGACTTCTCGGGGTGAAGGGGACCTTCTTTTTAACCCCCGAGCAGTGACTAGAGTGTCTACGACATGTCGAGAGTGGTCAACCAGCGTTGAACCCTCTTAAGCTTCCTATGGCACCAAGACTGCCAGAACCGAGGCCCTCGCTATGCATGTAGCGAATCAGAATAAGAAATGAGGGGCTCGATGAAAATAAGACAGAAATAAGGGTTGGCAGTCAAGAAAACCTCGGAAAGCAAAGGGAGGATATGGTAGGTAATTGAGACAGATAAAGAATTGGAAAGAAAGAAAGTGGTGAGAAAATGCCCGCCAGGTGGGATCCGAACCCACGACTTCCATAATACCGGTCTGGTGTATAACCACTACGCTACGGGCGGGGCTATTTTTCCCCTCCACTTTCAGGGGTATTTATATCAATGTAACTTTTCCTGTACTTGGGGGTGGTAGCCAGCGCACTAAGACTTCTCGGGGTGAAGGGGACCTTCTTTTTAACCACCGGGCCGTGAATCGAGCGTCTACGACATGTCGAGAGCCCCGCCAGTAGCGTAGTGGTTATCGCACCAGACCGGTATTCTGGAGGTCGTGGGTTCGGATCCCACCTGGCGGACATTTTTTTCTCCACTTTCTTTCCAAAATCTTTATCTGTCTCAATGACCTACCATGTCCTCCCTTTGATTTCCTTTTCTTGACTGCCAACCCTTATTTCTGTCTTATTTTCAACGAGCCCCTCATTTCTTATATATATATATATATATATATATATATATATATATATATATATATATATATATATATATATATATATATATATATATATATATATATATATATATATATATATATATATATATATATATATATATATATATATATATATATATATATAGCGAATCAGAAAATGGGAAATGAACGGCTCCGTGACATAAGACAGAAAATAAGGGTTGGCAGTCAAGAAAACCTGGGAAAGCAAAGGGGAGGTTGTGGTGGGTCATAGAAAGAGATGAAGAATTTTTTTTAGTCGAAAAGAAAGTGGTGAAAAAATGCCCGCCGGGTGGGATCCGCCGGGTGGGTATTCTGGAGGTCGTGGGTTCAGATCCCACACGGCGGGCATTTTTTCACCACTTTCTTCTCGACTCAAAAAATTCTTCATCTCTTTTTATGACGCACCACAACCTCCCCTTTGCTTTCCGAGGTTTCCTTGTCTGCCAACCCTTATTTTCTGTCTATATATATATATATATATATATATATATATATATATATATATATATATATATATACAGTCGAACACCGATATATCGAACTCCAAGGGGATCGCGAAATAGTTCGATATATGAGAAATTCGATAAACAAAATATGGGCTCTGAGACCTCAGCTATGGCGGACGATCACTTACCGATCGCCACATTCAAGAATGACAACTAATTCCGCACTAATGACGCAACAGTACGCTTTATTTCCGTGAAAAAAAATCGCTGATCTTGGCCTGCTTCTTCGTCCTGGAAATGAAATTAAAGACGCTGGTCTCGATCTTCTCGAGGCTGCACAACTAGAAAATTCCAGCAGTATGCTGCGCCTTCGCACACCATGCACAACACGCACGCAAACGAACAGCGCGCACGTACCACAAGAACTTTGAAGGTAACAATTCCAAGGTTCTCTGAACGGACTCCAACAAAGCGCTCGCGATGGTCATCTCCGAGAGAAACAGTGATCTCCGAAAGGTGCGGGACAACTCGCCAAACACCAGCAACCGCAGCAAAATGCAAAAGAAGGAGGAGGCCGTCAGCGCCTTCGTTCCCTCTTCCCTTTCCCGAGGCGATATCGGGGGAAGACAGACCCAGAGAGAGAGAAAAAAAAACTCTTTTTTGGCAAGCCAGGGAACGTACGCAGCCGAAAAAAAAAGAACGTGTGCAGTCGGGGCATCCCTACCTCGCACTGTCACATTTTCCGAGCGTTAGGGCTTGTGTGCCTACTGAGATTAAGCATACCGGGCTCCGTCCGTGAACGCTACGGCGGCCGGTAGCGGGGCCCGACTGGGCAAGCGCAAATTCGTTCCGGTAGGGGGGATTAGTTCCGCGAGCCTGTCTTCGCCATGCCGCGCATTCCTCCACATCCTCCTCAACCTCAAGCGGGGGTGCAGCGACCGCCGAAGAGCAGCTTCCAACTCGCGCGGCGTTCGATATAACCAATGTCGGGAAAAATTTTATATATCCGTGTTCGACTGTATATATATATATATATATATATATATATATATATATATATATATATATATATATATATATATATATATATATACACAGTAATCCCTCGTAATAACGAAATTGCTTTACTCGAAATATCGCTTTATTCGAAATTTATTCTGGTCCCAACCCAAACGCATGCATTTTAGGCTGCATTACTCGAAGTGCACGAAGAGCTTCACCCCCTTAGAGCGAAGCGGGGAGCGGAGGCATCGCCGAGCGGCGGCGACCCAGCGGCGAGTCATGCTTCCAACATGGCGGGTCAACGCAAGCTGATCTTTCCCCGGCGATTTTCTCGAGCCGGTCAAGCTCGATTCGCGCCATCCTTCTTCAGACAAACCGCCCAAATTCGTGGTACGGTGATTGAATTTTGTTATTAGACATTGGTAAATGGCGTGGAGGTGACGCTGCGCGAGCTCTGACACCCGTAGAATAAGCAGTGTCGTCGACAACGGAGCGCCGAAAAACTCTTGTTTTGCAAACTTCACAGCTGTACACCTCGGAAACAATTTCCCAGAGATCATGCAAAGCCCGCAGTGCAAAACCAGTCACTTTTCATGATTGCGCTGTTCACCAAAAATGACTAGTTAATCGTTTTTTGAGGGCAACAAACGCAACCTCAGATTCGAGCCACGGCATTTGCGGCGCTTTCCAGCGTAAAACTCGCCTAGCGTTCTGTGACGCCAGCACGCCCCCCTGTCAACTGGCCGCATCCACTGCCATTGTTATGGGCGGTGATCACAGCCTAATGCAATGCTTGGTCAAATTGGAGCAGGGGTAGCTCGCGCCCGGCAAGAACTTGAAACAGCCAAACCTAGCTGCCATTTTGCACCTGAATAAACTTTTGCCTCACTAATTACATTTTGTTTTGATTCCGTGAAGTAGTGATGCAATTAAAGCTCAACTGCCTTAGCTTCCCCGTGTTGTCGCTTATATCGTTCGAAATACCGCTTATAACGAGGGATTACTGTATATATATATATATATATATATATATATATATATAAGAGAAGAAAAACTTCGAACAAGGTAAAAGCACGATTGTGGCCTATGTTTCAGCAAAGAGAACTTGCTTTCCTCAGGGCAAGGAAATATATATATATATATATATATATATATATATATATATATATATATATATATATATATATATACATATATATACAGACAGAAAATAAGGGTTGGCAGTCAAGAAAACCTCGTAAAGCAAAGGGGATGTTGTGGTGGGTCATAGAAAGAGATGAAGAATTTTTTGAGTCGAAAAGAAAGTGGTGAAAAAATGCCCGCCGGGTGGGATCCGAACCCACGACCTCCGGAATACCGGTCTGGTGCGATATTCTGGAGGTCGTGGGTTCGGATCCCACCCGGCGGGCATTTTTTCACCACTTTCTTTTCGACTCAAAAAATTCTTCATCTCTTTCTATGACCCACCACAACCTCCCCTTTGCTTTCCGAGGTTTTCTTGACTGCCAACCCTTATTTTCTGTCTTATTTCACGGAGCCCCTCATTTCCCATTTTCTGATTCGCTATATATATATATATATATATATATATATATATATATATATATATATATATATATATATATATATATATATATATATATATATATATATATATATATATAGATATAATATATATATATATATATATATATATATTATATATAGATATATATATATTGAATTCGACCCGAACCGAAAACCGGAACTGAACCGGTATTTTTAACCTGAACCCGAACCGTTATTTTTTGTGCACGCTGAACCCGAACCGGAACTGAACCGTAGAAAGAAATAATGTTTTTACCGGTTCATGCTTAAAGGGTTCGACTCTCCGTTGTTGATAATGCACTGTCAATGCAATTCAGGCCTTTTTTTCTTTCACGTACCATCAACTTCGTACCAGCTCCCGCACTTTGGCCTACAGACAATTGAACACTATCACGCTCTATGTAACAACAGGGGAAATGAATGAGCACCAATGTAGCAATGGTCTATTGTTGCTGGGAGCGTGAGCGTAGTGCAAGCTGACCAAATGAAATGCCATTCTCGGCAGCTAGCAGGGGACATAAAACGACTTTTCCCTTCCCTAGCTGCGACTTTATTAGAGCAATCAGGGTGCAGGAGGGCTCCACTGCGCAACAGGGAATGCCCTCACCCGATTCGTGCAAACTTTTTTCATTTCATAATTTGTTTAAAAGGTCCGACACCGGCAAATTGTTAATACTTGACAAGTGTGACCGCAGGAGCTGCTCAGTGGCTAAGCCGTTTGCTGCTGACCACAAGTGACCTCGATCTCCCTTCCCCACGACCGTTTTTCTGAAGTAGATCGAAATCGAGAACGGTCGTGTATCGAGATTTTGATCCACGCTAAGTATCACCAGCTGCTTAAAAAATCTACCGGCCTGCATAGTAAGCTGCGCCTTGGAGCAGATATATAGCACGGGGCATCAAATACGCCAGTTTTTTTTAAAATGTGTTTACAAGGAAAACAAAAAAGGCGAATCACGTTGTTTTAAAATATTACGCAGAAAGTCAGTAAAACCGAAAGTAAAAAAAGCCCCAAAACTTGGATATGGCTCTATACTTATCTTTGCCCTGCCTTTCACAACCAAACGTGTCATCAATGCGAAGGAAGTGAGTTCCGTGGTCACTTTTTGAGGACAGTACAGTGGACAGGTTCCGTTTTTTGCAGATACAAATAACAACAGATATGTCAGGGAAAACTGTTAAGGTACGCACTTAATCCCTTGGCAAGAATCTGCTGCCCTCCACCTTGTCTTGGAAGCGAAAACAGTGATAAAAAAGATGACACCTGCAGAATGGCAGGCCGGTACCTCACACTGTTCCATTCGCCAAGCGATCACCTTTTCTGTTTGTTCTGCAGTTTTGACTCTTTCAGATCTGCTTTTTTTCGAAGGTGCACTTGTACTGACTGGCCAACTAACTAAAAAACTTCTAATGCTACTCGTTCCGGAGGGGAGTACTGCTGTGGACGAATTAAAGAGCGTCTACCCAAAAAAGTCCCATCTCATGCTCCGAGCGTCAAATTTCCCTTTCATTTTGTAACAGCATAATCTGTTATAAAATTCCGCCATGTAGCACTCGGAACGATGGCCGGGGGTCAGGCGGTACGATGGCATATTGATTGTAATGCACACATCCGGTACAGCTATCGAAAAAAGAATTGCAGTGATCAGAGAAATAATGCAGTGACTGAGCGTTAACTAAAGCTTATTTTTGACAAAAGTGTGGCTAGCACATTCGATAAGGTGAGAGCTAACAAATTAATCAGGGTGACGAAATAGTCTTATTCATTGGTAGTATTTATATGCCTGTTGTATGATTTTTCTGTTGAGTTTCAAAAATAAAAAAAAATGTGCGCCATTGGTATTAAGCGATGGTATTTGAACGCGCCAGTACGCAAGCCTAAATTTAAGGCTTCAAGGTTAGCGTGATGGGGGATTCCATAGCGACGACTTCGATTTCAACAAAAAAGGAAAGGGCAGAAAATGTATCCTACCGTCATATCTCTTGGCGGTGGCTTTATGAATAGTCACTGGGACAACATAAAGTCTGGGCGAGAAAGTAGGTGGTAAATCGTCGCCACTTTATCTTTTTCTCTAATATCTCGTAATTGTTTAAAGTTTGATTTGTAATTCCGCCACTGCCATTGGGGAACAGCAGCATTCTGAATTTTTGTTTCTATTTTGATTTGACTGTCGTTTTAAACTACTAAATGTTTTTGTTTTCTAATTTCAGTGACAATTCAACTCATCGAACCGGTTCGCGAACCGGTTCAAGCTCCCGAACTGGTTCACGAACCGTTTCGGTACGTGATTTTGTCGAACCAGAACTGAACCGGAATGAAATAATTCCGTCTGAACCAGAACCGTAACCGAACCGGTATATATATATATATATATATATATATATATATATATATATATATATATATATATATATATATATATATATATATATATATATATATATATATATATATATATATATATATATATATATATATATATATATATATATATATATATATATATATATATATATATATATATATATATAGGACGAAGCGAAGGACGACGCAGTTGTCTTGCAGAAGAAAACAAGTTTATTGGAGCGAACTTGTGCTCCCCTAACAACTCAAAAGAATACAGAGCCGGCGAAGCAGCGGTCACCAAAGTGACTTGCCCAGGCGAGTGTCGTCGAACCGAACGCCGCGGCACCTCCTCCGCAGGCTTTTATCTTTCGGCGCGAGTGTTTCTGGAACCGTCGATTCACATCCAGAACATTGTAGATCACAGAAGATTATTCGTGGATAACGACGTGAGGGCAAAACAGTCTGCTTATCTGAATGAGATAGTACGTGTGGCATAAAAATAAAGAATGGAACACGCGCTTCGCATGGGACCCAGATAACAGAGCCGGGCGCTGCCGGGTATTAAAAACAAACGAAAAATAACAAACCCATACATGGTTCGCGGCATTACTCCCCCCCCCCTCTAAGCGTGCATCGACCCGATGCTAAAATAAAACGCCAGTCCGAACAAACAGCAACAACAAAACAACAACAAAAAAAAAGTCCGTCATGTTGCGAAGTACGGTTTGAGGCGAACCACGTGGACGACTTCGGGTCGCGTGCGTCGTCGTGATGTGCCGGAATCACCATTGGGGATCACTTCGTAGGTTAATTTGACAACACGTCGTAGAATCTGGTAGGGTCCGAAATACCGTCGCAGAAGCTTCTCACTGAGTCCGCGTCGTCGGATGGGAGTCCAAACCCACACACGATCCCCTGGTTGGTACTCGGTGTCTCGGCGTCGGAGGTTGTAGCAGCCGGCATCCACCAGCTGCTGGTCTATTATACGAACTCGAGCGAGCTGGCGGGCCTCCTCCGCACGTTGAAGGTAATCTTGGACGTCAGCATTGCGGTCGTGGTCTTCTACATGGGTAAGCATGGCGTCGAGCATCGTAGTCGGCCGTCTTCCGTAGACAAGCTCGAACGGCGTCATCTGCGTAGTTTCCTGGATAGCCGTGTCGTACGCAAACGTGACATACGGGAGCACTTCGTCCCATGTCTTATGTTCAACGTCGACGTACATTGACAGCATATCTGCGATTGTCTTGTTCAGACGTTCTGTTAGCCCGTTCGTTTGGGGGTGGTACGCCGTCGTTCTTCGGTGATCCGTGTTGCTGTAACGTAATAGTCCTTGCATCAGCTCCGCAGTAAAGGCCGTTCCGCGGTCCGTGATTAGGGCTTCCGGGGTTCCATGTCGCAGCACAACTTGGCTTATAAAGAACTTTGCCACTTCTTGTGCAGTCCCCCTCGGAAGAGCGGCGGTCTCTGCGTAGCGCGTTATGTAGTCTGTCGCTACGACAATCCACTTGTTCTGCGATCGTGACGTAGGAAACGGGCCTAAAAGGTCCATACCAATCTGTTGAAATGGCCTCGATGGGATGGCGATCGGTTGCAGAAGTCCGGCGGGTCTTGTCGGCGGCGTTTTTCGTCGCTGGCAGTCACGGCAGCTCCAGACGTAGTGGGTGACGTCAGAGGTAAGGCCGGGCCAGTAGTACCTCGCCTTGAGTTTTACAATAGTGTGGGCTGTGCCGAAATGTCCGGAAGACGGGTCGTCGTGGCACGCTTCCAAAATTTCGTCACGAAGGTCCGCGGGGATGACGATAAGGTAATTCGCTCTTGTTCCGCGGCTGAAATTCTTCTTCACGAGGACAGAGTTTCTCAGGCTGAATGCTGGTAAGCTGCGTTTGAAGGTCGTAGGAACGGCAACGTTTCATCCCTCGAGGTAGTCGATTATGACGCGTAAGTCGGGGTCGGCACGCTGCTGGGCGGCTAGGTCGCTCTCCGTCACGATTCCGAAGAACGCGCTGTCTTCATCAGAGTCTTGTGGTGGTGGGTCGACGGGGGCGTGCGACAGGCAGTCGGCGTCGGAGTGTTTCCTGCCGGATTTATAGACGACTGTAACGTCGAACTCCTGCAGGCGCAAGCTCCACCACCCAAGACGGCCAGTGGGTCCTTCAAATTCGCGAGCCAACACAGCGCGTGGTGGTCTGTTACAACCTTGAATAGTCTTCCATACACGTATGGGCGAAATTTTGAAATCGCCCATATAATAGCCAGGCACTCTTTCTCAGAGGCAGAATAGTTTTTCGCCTCCTTCGACAGACAACGGCTGGCATAGGCGATTACCCTTTCGCCACCGCTTTGCTTTTGGACAAGGACGGCACCCAAGCCTATATCACTGGCGTCCGTGTGCATTTCCGTTTTGCAGGCGCGAGCACGGTCGGGCTTTGCAGGCGTTTTCGCAGCTGGCAGAATGCTTTTTCATGTTCGTTTTCCCAGCTGAAAGGGGTGCTATCTTTCGTCAAACGCGTGAGTGGCTCTGCAATGCGTGCGAAGTTTGCGACGAAGCGCCGGTAGTATGCGCACAGCCCGAGAAATCTTCGCACGCCCTCCTTGTCTTTCGGCTTTGGGAAGTTCGCAATGGCTGAAGTTTTTGCCGGGTCAGGTAGGACTCCCGCGGCGTTGATGACGTGGACCAAGAACTTGAGTTCCTCGTATGCGAAACGGCACTTTTCAGGCTTCAGCGTCAACCCCGACGTACGAATGGCCTCGAATACAGACTCACACCTTGCAAGGTGTTCGTCGAAATTCCGGGTGAATACCACTACGTCGTCGAGGTATACGAGGCAGGTGTGCCACTTAAGGCCAGCTAGCACAGTGTCCATGACTCTTTGAAACGTCGCTGGTGCTGTGCACAGCCCAAACAGTATCACCTTGAACTCGTATAGGCCGTCCGGGGTTAAAAATGCGGTCTTCTCTCGGTCTCTCTCGTCCACTTCAAGTTGCCAGTAGCTGGTCTTCAGGTCCATCGATGAGAAGTACTTCGCATGGCAGAGGTGGTCGAGGACGTCTTCGATTCGTGGCAGAGGGTACACGTCTTTTTTGGTGATTTTGTTCAGTCGCCGGTAGTCAACGCAAAATGTTAATGTGCTGTCTTTCTTTTTTCTTCACCAGTACGACCGGTGCAGCCCAGGGGCTTTTCGATGGCTGTATAAAGTCGTCGGTGAGCATGTCGTCGACTTGAGTCCTGATGGCCTCGCGCTCGTGGGAAGAGACGCGGTACGGTGACTGTCGGGTAGGTCGGGCTCCATCTTCGGTTATTATTCGGTGCTTCGCTAGAGGTGTCTGATGTAGTTTTGCACTCGACGAAAAACATTCGCTATAGCGACGCAGCAAAGCCAATACTTTGTGCCGTTGTTCTTGCGGTAGGGCCGGATTCACGTCGAAGGGCTGCGGAAACTTGAAGGTTTCTACGGGTGTGCGTTCAAAGTCGGCGAACGCGATCACGTCACTTGGTTCTTGCGTTTCTTCGAGGAATGCAATTTCCGCGCCCTTGTTTAAATGCTGGTACTCCTCGGTGAGATTAGTAACCAACACGTGGGATTGGGGTTCCCTGAAGCGCGCAATGCCTCTTGCGACAGACACCACGGTCGAGAAGCAACCTTTGATAACTGTCTACGATAGCGTCGACGTCAGGAGCAGCATCTTCACAGTAGACTGCGATCATCAAGCTTGCGCGGAGTGGCAGGGTGACATGATCATCGGCAATCCTTACAGCACCACGTCGTTCGGGGTTCGCTTCCGGCGTCATGGAGTGATGGTGGGAGAAAGTTATTGACTTGGTCTGCAGATCGATTATTGCACCGTTGTCGATCAAAAAGTCCACGCCAAGAATTACGTCCCGGGAGCAGTTAGGCAGAACGACCAACGCCGCAGGGTACGTTGTGCCGTCTATGGTGACGCGCGATGTGCACGTTCCACTTATAGTCACGAGGTGGCCTCCTGCTGTGCATATGTGCGGACCGTCCCATCTGGTCATAACTTTCTTCAGCTTTGAAGCAAATGGTCCGCTCATGACTGAGGAGTCGGCTCCCGTGTCTATGAGGGCGACTACTTCAAAGCCGTCAATGAACAGTTGAACGTCGGACGCTGCTTTCTTCGAGTTCCGGGTGCGTCGTGGCGTCGTATCTCGGCTTGTGCGTGTTGACGGTCGGGCACTGTGCGTCGTGGTCGTCGTCTTCTCAGCGGAAGGTTCGCTCAAGTCGGGTACGCGTCGCGCTGTGTGGTTGTCGTCGTGTTTGAGAGTCACGTCCGGGTAGACCGGGTGGTCGGTCTGAGGGCATGTCGGGAATCATCGTCTTCCGCGAGTCGTTGCGTCGTTGGAGGGGTTTTTATTTTTCTCTGGTCGTGCAACTTGTACAAAACCACGCCTCGCACCACCGCACAGGTGGCGCGATGAAACTTGAGCGGTGACTGTGCTGCGGGTTGCTCCGTGGTAGAACCACGTGAGACCCGGACCCGTGGGGGGTAGACACTACCACACCCTCAGGTCGTAACGATGGGTGCGAACCCTATCGCCGGCCGTTCTGTCAGCAGTAGCGGGACTCCCACCTTCTGGTTCAGCTACCACCTGTTCGTCATCGCCAGTGCGAACGTGATAGGCCTTGAGATCGCTAACGTGCACAGGACCCACCAGCTCGTCGCTTTCAAGCGACTGCATCTCATACGTGAGCAGAGTCGTCTGCGCCGTAATTCTGTATAGCCCCTGCCATTTGTGTGCCAGCGTTGCGGTGAAACCGCGTGCAGCGTTGCTGAGTGGGTGTGTTCTCCTTAGCACTAGGTCGCCGATGTTGTACACAAGGTGACAACGGCCTTTGTTATACTTCTCGGCTTGCTCCATGCGCGCCACGTCGAGGTTCTCCCGAGCCGTGCGTTGCGCTGCCCAAAGGCGTTCTCGGAGCCTAGCCGCGTACTGCGACAGAGAAGGGGCGTTACCCGCCGCCGCGTACAGCAGTGCATTTTCCATCGGAAAAGCGATCTCTCTACCGAAGTTTATGTAACCTGGTGTCAAACCCGTTGACCTATTTACGGTAGTCCTAGTCGCAAAAGCCAGCTCAGGCAAACGCGCGTCCCAGTCCTTATGCTCCTTGGTTGTCGCAACCAGCATGCACTTCTGGTTCCTCTTCTCCCTCTCAGTGATGTTGCTCTGAGCATGATAAGGACTCGTTTTCCTGTGCCGAATGTGCAGCGCTCGACAACAGTCTGAAAAGACTTTGCTTGTGAAATACGAAGCATTGTCAGTGATCAGGTCGGAGGGGAAGCCGAAACGAGTGAATGTCTCCAACAGCTTCTCTACGATCCGCTCCGACGCTAGCTTTCTAAGGGGAAACAACTCCACCCACTTAGAAAAGTGGTCCGTTATAACCAGAATGAACTGGTTTACTCGCGCGGATCTTGGGAGGGGTCCCATTCCGTCACACGCTACAATCTGCCACGGGTAGCTGCTTTCCACCGGCTTCATGAAACCCACAGGTTTCCCAGCGCGCGGCTTCGCTACCTGACAAAGAGGGCAAGCGCGGGAATAGCTCATTAAGTCTCTCCTCATGCCTGGCCAGGTCGCAACACGGCATAACTTGTCGTAAGTGTTACTGCCGCTGCCATGTCCTGCCAGCGCTGAGTCATGAAAGTACCGCATGAACCGTTTCCGCAACTTCCTCGGGACCACGACTCGAAAGGGGGATGAAATCGCCTCTTCGTCGTCCAGTTGGGGAATGTAGCGAAGTAATAAGCCATCGTCGCCCAGCAGATACGCGTCAAACCCGTCAGCGTTACCGGTGCAAGCTACGCCGCTCGCTAGCCTTTCAGCACCCGCTGGCACAGACCATCTGCTTTCTGGGCCTCAATGAGCTCTTCCTTACTCACTACCTCCCCCCAAGACAGATTCCTTTCTGCCTCTGTTCTCCGCGGGCGAGAAATCGCCGCTGCGAGATTCCGCTTTTCTTTCTCTTTGCGGCCGGCCTCGACTCCTCCGTCCGGCCCTTTCCTCCCCCTCTCGGGGTGGCGCGCGCCGCCCATGAAACCACTGCACTCGGCGCGCGCGCTTCCGCCACCCCTTTCCGAAAAGGGGAGCAACCTTTCCGCCAACATTCGGCGCTGATCATCGGATCCTGAAAAAGATGCGACAACCGCTTCTACATCAGTGCTCATCTTTCGTGACGCCTCTCCCTAGCCTTCCGCAGCGCAGTAGAGTTTATTTGCCCCGTGCGGTTGCAAACCGTGCATTGGCGCGTTCGCGAAAGGAAAGAAAGGGGGTTGCGGCCCGTACTGATAGCCGTCCCTCCCCATGTCGAGCACAACACCCTCCCTCGAGAGGAAATCTCTGCCCAGTATGACTGGAACAGACAAACCAGGCAAGCAAACAAAACGCTGTCTGCGCTTTCTGCCATCTAAACCGAGCGTGAGTCTCAGAGCTCCCTCTGCTTTTGCCGAACCCGCCGCTAAGCTAAAGGGTGTCTCGGCGGGCCTTACCCGGATTCTCCTTCTCTGGCAGGCCTCAAAAATTTCGTCTCCTATTAGAGACACCGTCGAGCCTGTGTCGACCAGTGCAAAAAGTTCGCGACCGACCAATTGCACTCGCATGAATGGGGCAGACAAAGAGGGGCATCCCTGCGCCCTGCATGCGGAGGGGGCCAGTTGGCCGTCGGCGCCAGCGTCGGCGTGCTTTGGGGGCTCCCTAGCACCCCCTCTGCTTGGCCCCCCCTTCTCTCTTCCCGCCGGCGACGACAAGCTACCGCCCTTTACCGCCGCCGGCGATCCGAGTTTCCCTGCGTGCTAAGCATTTTCTCGGGGCATTGACGGGAAAAGTGGCCAGGCTTGTGACAAGACCAGCACAAACGGGTCGTTTCGTCCTGCCTCCCTCTTCCGTCACCTGCGTTCCTTCCGACCGAGGAGTTATCGTCTCCCGTCCCGACCAGGCGCAACCCGGTTCGAGCGATTCCTCGGGTCTCGGCGGCAACCTGTAATGAAGCTCGGCGAGTAAATCCGCCTGAATTACTCGCGCTTCTTGTGCGAGGGCCTCCAAGTTGCGAAAACCCCGGCCCCGCAAGTACGGTCTGAAACGCGGGTGGCATTGCCTGCACACGCGCGCTACCTTGACCGCGTCGGCTGCCTCGGGGTCGGCCCGTTCATACAGCTCCTGCATAGCCCGCACGTACTCGAGGAGACTCTCCTCCGGGTGCTGCGTGCGAAGGGCAAGCTCGTCCCTCATACGGTGTTCGTAATCGGGTGGCAGGAATTCAGCGCGGATGCGGTTCTTAAAATCTGCCATCGACTCGAAAGCCAGTTGGCAGCGCCTCCAACTTGCAGCGCTTCCTACTAGTGCCACGGGCAGGACTTGCCTCAGCACGTCATCACCCGATGCGCCTACCGCAGTCCAATACGAATCCAGTTGCAGCAGGTATTCGGAAACGGATTTCACGTCTCCGTAGCCGGAATAGGAGGGAACCTCGATATTCAAACGTGGCTTCGAGACTGGCGCTACAGGACCCATGCTGGGAGCCGCTGGCGCCGAACCGAGCATTCGGGTCATCTCCGCGAACATCCTGGTCATCTGCCTCATCATTGAGGCGAGATCTGCGGACTGCAACTGATCAGCAGCCTCCTGCGCAGCGGCCGCTGAGTCTCCCGCCGAGCCCTGCGGCTCCTCCTTCTCTCCCGTCTCTCTCCTCGTGGTAGGTTCTTGTCGTGCTTGTGGGGTTTCGATCTTTGTCGCTTCGCGGGTGTGTTGGTAACCTCCACCCACGTCACGCGCTCACGTGGTTACCGCAGCCACCTCGCCCAACCACCAACCACGTCATGGCAGCTCAACCAACAACAAGATCGTGCTTAAAGGTCTGGCACTGGAACGCCAACGGGTTCCAGTGCCGAAAGGCGGTATTACAGCAACACCTGCAGAGCATCGAGACGCCCCCCGACGTCATCATGATTCAGGAAACGCACGCAGAAAACGCGCCGACTCTCCCCGGATACCGTATGCACGCAAGCCCCCCCAGTGCCAGAGACTGTGGCAAAGGGGCGGCACAGGGGGTGTGCACCTCCATTCGCAAGGGACTCACCTTCGTCAAGCACGAACACCTCCTCGGCCGCAGCACCATCGAGCACTGCGCGACCGAGGTGGTGATCGGCAAGAAGAAGAAGGAGTCCCTCCTCCTCATAAACATATATAGCAATCCCACACACAGGCACCAGAAATTCAAGACACTCCTCCACAAGGCATTACGCACGGCATCGACCGATACCATCGCTATCTGTGGGGATTTCAACGCATCACACAAGGAGCTCGGATATCATCGGACCACCGCCAAGGGCAAAGACCTACTCGACGCGGCGGCAGATGCCGGATTCACCCTCCACACCGACACAGCGGCGCCCACACGCATCGGTACATCGGTGACACGCGACACCAACCCCGACCTGGCATTCGTCCGCACGAGCGCCACAACAAGGGGAGGCGTGGAATGGAGGAACACCGGCCATAACTTAGGAAGTGACCATTTCATCATCGAGCTGACACTCCCGACATCCGCGGCCGGACAACACAACTGTCGCCGCAAACACAAGACTACCGACTGGACCCGCTTCAGAAATGGCTGCCCAGAATCGCAAAGTGAGATCACGAACATCGAACAGTGGTCGGCGGCCGTCGTACAAGCCACCGCATCCGCAACCACGGAAGTGGAAACGGACGACGACGTCCGGCAAGTCGATAGCCGCCTAGCTCACATGATCGAGGCCAGGCAGTCACTACAACGAAGATGGCGGCGCCAACGACAGAACCGCAAGTTGCGTAAACGGGTGGCCGAGCTCGGTCGCGCCATCGAAAAATACAGCCGCGAACTGTGCACGCAACAGTGGCACGCCATCTGCAACGAAGCCGACGGACAACTACATCAGGGCAGGACCTGGCAGCTCCTTCGTCACCTCCTCGACGAAACAAAGAGCAAGGGATACCAACGTCACCGCCTAGCGCAAATTATGCACACCACCATCAAGAAACTCGGCAAAGACGAAACATGCAAACGCATCAACGAGCGGTACCTACCAAGCACACCCACCGAAGAACACGAAGACTACAGCGGGACCCCCAACCCCACACTAGACCGCGACATAGAGGAGTGGGAAGTACGAGCGACACTACAACACCTAAACTGCAAGTCGGCAGCGGGCCCGGACAGGGTCACCAACAAGGCACTCCGCAACCTCAGTGACGGAGCCATCGAAGCCCTCACAAGATATTACAACAAGTGTTGGCGCGCGGGAGCCCTCCCCAAACAGTGGAAGGCGGCACGGACAATCCTCATCCCCAAGCCCGGCAAACCACCTGACATCGGGAACCTTCGCCCCATCTCCCTCACATCATGCGTGGGCAAGGTTCTCGAGCACGTCCTCAACAGCCGATGGCAACGCTACCTCGAAGACGAAGGCCTCTACCCCGACACCATGTTGGGGTTTCGTGAAAGGCTCAGCACCCAGGACGCGATGATCCTGATACAGCACGACATCCTCGATGCATCAGTTCCCACCCAAGATAACAGGGCAGTGCTGGGCCTGGATCTCCAGAGCGCCTTCGACAAGGTACGCCATTCCGCCATCCTGGCACAAGTCTCGCGCCTGGGCCTGGGGGAGAGGACATACAACTACATTCGCGACTTCCTGTCGCACCGCACCGTGGAACTGCAGGCGGGAGACCTACAGCTACCGGAACGCGAGCTGGGCAGTGTGGGCACACCCCAAGGCTCGGTGATATCGCCAGTGCTATTCAACCTCGTGATGGTTGGCGTGGCCGAGCGACTTTCGGGGATCCCGCAGGTTCGCTACACCATCTACGCAGATGACATTACCTTGTGGGTCCCCGGAGGGAGCGACGGCCACATCGAGTCTACACTACAAGAGGCGGTAGACGCCATCGAAGAGCACTTGGCGGGAACCGGGCTGCGATGCTCCCCGCATAAGTCCGAGCTGCTCATCCTCCCACCACCGGGGCGGTACTGCAGGAAGGCAGAAGAAGACTCCGCCACAATTACATTGCACACGAGCGACGGCAGCGTCATCCCAAGAGTGCAAACCCTCCGCGTCCTCGGCATGCTCCTCGAAGCTAGCCGGGGTAACAGCGCCACGGTCGACCGAGTCATCACGAAGCTGGGCATCACCACCCGCCTCATCAAACGCATATCCACAAGACGTCAGGGCATGAAGGAACACAGCCTCCTAAGACTAGTACAATCCTTTGCGATGAGCCACGTGGCCTACGTGGGGGCCTTCCACCCATGGAAGCAACACGAAAGGGACAAGATCAATGCGGCCATCCGCAGGACTTACAAAGCCGCGCTGGGGCTACTCAACAGCACCAGCACGGAGCGACTTCTGGAATTGGGACTCCACAACACTCTGGAAGAGATCAGTGAGGCCCAAAGAACAACACAACTCGAACGCCTTTCAACCACGAGGGCCGGCAGAAGCATCCTCGAGCGAATCGGTTACGGCCGCGACAGCAAGGGGAAGGATCCGCCCAACACACAGAGCCTCCCAAGAGAGATACTCCAACGCATCAAGATACTACCGCTGCCCCGCAACGTGCATCCCGACCATAATCCAGGTCGCCGAGAGGCCAGGGCCAAGGCCCTCACCGAGGCGCACGCGAATGACACGGGAGCCCTCTACGTGGACGCAGCAAGGTACCCAAACCGTCCGAACACCTATGTGGCCGTGGCGGTGAAGTCTACAACAGGGGAGGTGTACAGTGCGTGCAGTGTTCGTGCTCCTTCTGCCACGCAGTCAGAGGAGGTTGCCATCGCGCTCGCGCTGTCACACCCGCACTGTACTACAGTGCTCAGTGATTCGCGCTCGGCTATCGCAAACTACGCCAAAAACACAGTGAGTGCAAGTGCAGTGAACCTATTGAGTGCGAGCGTTGTGAACTCAGTACAGTGCCCAGCCAGAGGAGCACCAACCGCACACGTCACCCATCTCCGCTGGTTCCCGGCGCACACAAGCGTCGGAGCCAGCGCCCACCCCAACCGCAACGAGGAAGCGGACGGCGCGCGAACTTTCGAACCGCGAGGCGCCCCCCCGCTCGTCACCGGCGGACGGGTCCCACGACATCGAACAAGAGCCCCTTGCATCATATGGGGAGATACTACAATGGTACCGGCTTGGGAGGCGGACCAAACCACCCCCTCATCCGAAGCTCAACCGCGCCGAAGCAGTGCTTTACAGGCAACTACAGACGAACTCAGTGCTCACCCCGGTGCTCGCGCGTCACGTGTGCCCCGACATCTACGAAAACGTGTTGTGCAGTATGTGCAAGAGAACAAATGCAACGCTAGCCCACCTGATGTGGGGCTGTGAAAGACATTTAATAGAGGCAGACGACGCAAGGCGTATGCCCGAGGACACCACTCTCGCCATGAACTCGAGTGAGCACGAGATACAAATACGGATTATCCAGCGGCTCGAGGCTGCTCTTGCAGGGCAGAAGCGTAGGGAAGCGTCGTCGGAGGGTCGACGGGTCAACACCCGCACACCCAACGCGCGCCGAACGCGCCGACGCCCGCGAGGCATTGCTTCGGGGACGACCTGACCCTCGTCTAGGAGAGGCCGGCCCTGCGTGGCCGTAGCCCCCTCCCTCCGCAGGAACATTCAATAAAGTCATTTTCTCTCTCTCTCTCTCTCCTTGTGGTAGGAGCCATTGCCAGCGAACTACCCAACAAAAGCTGGCTCAACCACGCCAAACTGCAGACGCGAAGATACACAGTAAGCCGCGCTAACTACATGCGCAACGCGACAAACACATTCCACACACAAATCTACAATGGAAATAAAAAAGGAACGTCAAGACAATACATAGGACCAACGGGGCTGAACTACAGCCACATTAAAATACAAAAAAACTACAGTAGGGACACGTCCAAATACATAAGCGACTAATATCGCTACAAGCGCTATATACACTCGCAATGTTACCACTTAGGCCGTTACCCCAACAACAGAAAAAAGAACGCAAGAAAAACTTCAGGCATCTACAGCCATCGCAAAACCTAAGCAAACTAAAAAACTGGCCTCAAAACTAATTTACAAACATGCATCTATACGGCTCAAAGCCGTGGTCTCCCACTGCCAAAATGGCGCTTCCTTCCCGGAACAAAGGAATGCCGTCCCAAGCCGCAGTGGGCCCCTTCCCGGCAGCCGCAGAGAGCAAATGTCCACGGGTGGGCTTGACATCAGCCCCACGTTCGGGCGCCAGATGTGGGCCTGCTCTCTACGGCATGCCAAGGAATGAAGCACACTGCGGTTGCGTGAAAGAACTCTTTACTTACATCCTCGTCCGGGCATACACACGCACACACCAAAAACACTCTCGGCGTCCCGAGTCCCGAGTCCCCGCGCGCGGTTCCCCCTCACCACCGCCCGCTCCTTCACCTCTCTGCCCGCTGCCCCGTGTCCGCCAGCGCCATCCCTCGGGCCCCGACGTCCCCAAGTCTCGCGGCCCGGTGGCCGCACGGAAGGCGTGGAGGGCGAGGGAAGGGAGCCCATGGCGAGGGGCTCCGGGCGACACCCCCTAGGCCAGAAGGTGTCGTGCCAGGGCGCTCCCCACAAACTTTACTTCCAGAAGTTGCTGCTTTTAGTTTTCCCGCGTGGGCTGGGGGACCTTCCACGTGAGAAGTCAGCAGTGCTGCGGCGGATTGGCGACTGATACGGGTAGTGCGACGGTGAACGGTTGAATCGGGCTGGTCCTCGGTTGGTGTTGGACAGGTAGTCTTCGATCTCAGTAGGGTGCTGGCCAGGTCGGGGGCGTGGTGCGTCGACGGAGAAGCCTCGCAAACCGAGCCTCCTGTAGGGGCAGCGACGGTAGATGTGGTTGGCCTCTCCGCAGTGGTAGCACAGCGGACGATTATCCGGCGTTCGCCCCACCTCGGTCTTCCTTGGGGCGGGGGGTTGCACCGCAGGTGGTCGGGCCGGCGACAGGGGGCGACGTTACGGAGTTTCGTGACGGTAGGGTGCAGGTAGGCGAGGAAGGCGAACAGCAGCCGCGTAGGACATGGCTTGCGGCTCGCGGGGTGCTTCTGACGTCGTTGAGGTTCTCAGCGCTTGCTGCACTTCTTCCCTAATCACATCGGTAAGGGAAGCGACTTGCGACTGCGGCAGCGTGGGGAGAAGTTTCCGCAGCTCCTGTCTCACTATTGCGTGGATAGTCTCACGTAGCCTGTCTGCCGGAATCGGCATGCTGTCGACGTAGTTCGCATTGGCCGCGCCAACGAAGTTGCGGTCATACTGCTTAGCACGCATTTCGAGAGCCTTCTCAATCGTGCTGGCTTCGGTCACGAATTCGGCGACGGTTTTGGGCGGGTTGCGGACAAGTCCAGCAAACAATTCCTCCTTCACACCGCGCATTAAGAGCTCTCGTGGTTTTCGAACCAGATCCTTCCTGAGTCCTCAAGGTAGAAGAACACTTGCCTCAGTGTCTCCGCGTTGTCCCATCGATTTAACAGTCTGACCCGTTCGACTTGCTCCAACCAGTCTTCGGGGTCCTCCGAAGGTGACCCATGGAATGCTGAGGGCTCCTTTGGTTGCTGAAGAACGAGGGCAGGACTGGGAGCGATGGTCATGGTGCCTCCGTTGGTCATAGTGGTTTTAACGACGTCTTCTTTTTTCACTTTATCAAGAAGCAGTCCAAACTCTGGCTATTGGCCTTGCTTTCGGCGGCTGGCACGAGGTGACGACTTGAAGAGGGTTGAGGGGGCATGTACCCCGCACCTCCACCAGATGTCACGAAGCCAAGGACGACGCAGTTGTCTTGCAGAAGAAAACAAGTTTATTGGAGCGAACTTGTGCTCCCCTAACAACTCCAAAGAATACAGAGCCGGCAAAGCAGCGGTCAACAAAGTGACTTGCCCAGGCGAGTGTCGTCTAACCGAATGCCGCGGCATCTGCTCCGCAGGCTTTTATCTTTCGGCGCGAGTGTTTATGGAACCGTCGATTCACATCCAGAACATTGTAGATCACAGAAGATTATTCGGGGCTAGCAACGTTAGGGTGAAACAGTCTGCTTATCTGAATGAGATAGCCCGTGCGCATAAAAATAAAGAATGGAACACGCGCTTCGCATGGGACACAGATAACAGAGCCGGGCGCTGCCGGGCATTAAAAACAAACGATAAATAAACAAACCCGTACATGGTTCGCGGCAATATATAAATATATATATATATATATATATATATATATATATATATATATATATATATATATATATATATATATATATATATATATATATATATATATATATATATATATATTCCTGTAGAAGACTTGTTCTTGTCTCGAAGTCGAAACGTCGAAATAAACCCTCCGCTGTTGCTGTTACCGAGGTTTCTTACTTTATATATATATATATATATATATATATATATATATATATATATATATTGTGAGCACAGGCATCATCGTTGTTTCATAACTGTTTTCAAAGGAAAAAGGAATAATTCGCGTGTTAGTGGGAAAAGTACAACGTGGAGCTAGGGGTGGTGCGCCCATTCCACGAGTACGGGTAACTCAGCGGCTGCACATCAGATGTGCATTTAAAGCATCGGGTTATGCAACAAATAAATCCGCTTAACTCGGTGTCTCAACCGCTGTTTATTTCGGAATTTTCGGCATACTTAAAAGATACCGCGTATAACATACCCTGCTTGTTTAAATGCACGTCCATGTCCAGCCAGCCGTTGAGTTACCCGCGCTCATAGAATGGGCGCACCACCGTTAGCTGCATGTTTTACTTTTCCCACTAACACGCGAATTATTCCTTTTTCCTGTACTGACGCTACGAACTACCATTGCGTCGAAAGGTATTCTTGTCGCGCAAACCCGCTGGCTCGCGGCTCTTTCATGCAGGCAGGTACATGCCGTGCAGAGAAGACGCTCTGTATAACATCGGGGTGAGGTAGTGTCGCTGTACAAATTGAAAAATTTATTTCTCTGCTAAAACAAAAATTGTTCTGATTAAACTTTCTGAAATAAACTGCGATCATTTGTACTAGTGAATGGCTTGTATTTGATATTTTTACTACGAGCACAACAATGCGAAATTCCAAGGTGAATAGGGGCCAGAAAGGCGATTTTTTCAAGTTTGACAAACGTTTCCTCGCACACTTTACCTTTTTTCAGTGTAAATATAGTTTTTACTTATTTTCCACAATGCTGAGATACAGGTACAAATGCTTCATTGGCTGAGAGAATGTGCTTGTGTTTGCTAAAAATGTTTGAAAATGCTCGACATCGTGTATTTTCTGAATTACGTAATCATAGCAAAGAAAAGGAAAAATATTTTAAAAATTCGGCATACAGCAGCCCAGGGCCTCAACATAATGTTCACAAAAAAATGGTTGCCATTGTTAGAGAATTTACTTTTTCATAAATTTTTCCACAGACGTAAGTTTGCTTGAAATCCTGGAGATAAAAGGGCCGCTAGAAATAGAACGAAATTTTTTTTGGACAAAAACGCTTTCAAGGAGCATTGTGGGTTATGTCAGGATGACCCACAATTTTTACTGAGCAAATCCGTGATGGCCGATTTTACGGCTGGGATGTTTGGCATGGAATGACCAATATATATATATATATATATATATATATATATATATATATATATATATATATATATATATATATATATATATATATATATATATATATATATATATATATATATATATATATATATATATATATATATTTATATATATATATTATATATATATATAAGACCGAAATAAGAGTTGGCAGCTAAGAAAACCCCGGAAAGCAAATGCCCACCTGGTGGGCATTTTTTCTCCCCTTTCTTTCTTTCAAAATTCTTTATCTGTTTCAACGACCTACCACATCCTCCACTTTGCTTTCCGAGGTTTTCTTGACTGCCAACTCTGCTTTCTGTCTTACTTTCAACGAGCCCCTCATTTCCCATTTTGATTCGCTATATCTATATATATATTTTTTTTTTTTACACCGGTCTGGTGCGATTCTGGAGTGGTATTCTGGAGGTCGTGGGTTCGGATCCCACCTGGGAAGCATTTTTTCTCCACTTTCGTTCTTCCCAAAGTCTGTAACTGTTTCAATGACCCACCACATTCTCCCCTTTGCTTTCCGAGGTTTTCTTGACTGCCAACTCTTATTTCTGTCTTTATATATATATATATATATATATATATATATATATATATATATATATATATATATATATATATATATATATATATATTGTGAGCACAGGCATCATCGTTGTTTCATAACTGTTACTCGAATGGCCAATCCCACCTAGCAACTCATCATCAATGTGGCGCACGCGAGCACCACACCATCTTCTTCATCTTGCAACCTCGCACCTTCTCCACCATCGCTTTTTGCGACGACCTCTCGACGAGGCTGTGTCGTCATTAAACGCGTCCTTCAAGTCTCCCGTGTCCGAGTCTCGCAATATATATTTCAGTGAGTGTATTCGCCCTGGCCAATCCTCCTTTGTGGGTACATGCCAAGAACTTTGAGGGCACCATGATCATCATCTACGTTAGCAGTGCAATGCCTTTGTACACTTCCTTCACAATCACAAGATGATGATGATGGTGATGATTGGTATTGGTTTCTCATTTGAAGCGGGGTGATGACATGTCATCTTACCAAAAAGGACTAATATAACCATGTTTTACACCCTTGGTTTAATACTAGCGCTGCTTAGGGCAGGCAAGAAAAAAACTGCTCGCGCGCCATCAGCTGGGACAGCGGCACATATATGATCGCATATTTTAGTGGATACCGCATGATGCGTCGATGGGCCCTCCTTTCGAAGTGGTCATTTTTAAGAGCAGAATATTTCAGGGTCCCGCTTTGCTGTCCTAGCTCGTTCGCTGTCACGGTGTCTAGCCACCGCCGCAATCAGGCGGCTTAGCAACGTAACGGACCCAAACAGAGCCCCACGGCGTAGCGGTGTAACGGACCTAAACAGAAGCTTCGAAAAACAAGCAGTTTATATAGTCATAACCATTCGAAACTCCTGAACCGCTGGCGCTTGTCATTCATCTCCCCATGGTTTAGCGCAAAGAAAACTGCAGGTACATTTGAGGCAAAATCTGTATAAAAAAATTACGCCCACCTCCCCTCGCGGGTACCCTGGTGTGATGCGATGCTGAAGGGAGTTTCATTGTGCGTTTCCGTTGGGTCGATTACTCGAATTGCGTGAGCAATCGTTGGGTTATGCGAGAGAGAAAGAGAGAGAGAGAGAGAGCAAGCGTAGCGCGGACGAACGTCGACTGAGAGACCGGCCGGAGCGCGGCACTCCGCTTATATGCGCAGCGCGCCCGAAGGAGAGGAGACGGCGGAGAGGGAGGGCACTGCACATGCGCAAAACGCGCTTGCGCCGCACGCAGCGCCATCCACCGGCGGAGTGAGAGTGAGCTGCGCCATGCGCCCGCAGATGTAGGGCGAGAGTGTTCGCTATCGGAGAGAGGAGAGGGGTGAGCGGAGCAGAGACGCCTCTGTGTGGACGCGGACGCCAACGACGACGGACGCAGGACAGGGCCGCCGGCAAGAGGTGCTCCTCTCAGCGTCGCATCTAATAACTGGCAGCCCCCGCGTCCATTTAGTTAGGAACGCCCGTTGGGTTGATTTTTACGATAGTAAGTGAAAAAAAGTGGCGGCAAAACGACGCATTCCAAACTGCGCAGTAAGGCTCCGGCATGTGCGAGATGAAATCAAGTAGAAACAAGGAATTAAAGCAGTTCCAATCAGCGTGAAAGTTCTGTTCTTCTGTCCTGTTCTTCATGGTGAGTTAGGTGCCCTCAATGGGCGGACTGTTGACCAAAATGTATCCTCCACAGTGTTGCACTCAGCTTCTGAAATGAACTATACACCATTCTCCATAGGCAGCCGGGAGAGGAAGAAAATACTCGCAAACCAGTTTTCTCGGCCGCTCGCGCGCCTTCCGCTTCCGGCGGACCAACGATGCGTGCGTGCGGTGGGCTGTTAACATTGCTCGGCGCGGAGTGCTCCGCTGAGTAGTAGTGCTGGTAGTGCGGTTTTTGTTGCGTCTGTTCAGTTTTTTGGGTTACGTTCCAGTGTTTTAGCCGATGCTGCGATGCCTTTCAAGCATGACTGTGGCCAGCACTGTACGGTCGTGGGCTGTGGAATAGCCACAAAAAAAGAAATCGCTGACAGCATATATGCTGTAAGCTGCACACATGGAGTGGCGAAAATGCAGTGCGGTCTCATGTTTATGCTGCATCGCTTACCCGTGTAGACACCGAATTGAGACGTCGATGGACGTCGTGGATAAACCACAAAAACGTCGTACCGACGACAAACTCTCGTGTCAGATTGATGCATTTGCACGACAGTGAAAGGAGCAAAATTCATTTTTCTCACATAAGGCTGTGACGAGGGCGACGAAACGGGACCCCCTTAAAAGCTATAAGTATACAACTTTATCCTTAACTATATAACATTATTATCATTTCTCTTTCCTTGTAATCAATATACAATAACGTACATCGTTCGGTGATTACAGCTGGTTGGTGTCATAAACAATCCCCATTTCATCGAACCTAAGGTTTAAAAATTACGGTGCTTTATTTACTTTTTTAGGCGAACGCAATACGCTACCGAACGATATAAAATGATAGTTTTCTCCATCGTACACTGTTGATGGATAATATATAAGCAGCCAGCACAATGTGGAAGCGCAGCTCGGGATATGCGAACGCATTATTTAGAAAATAGCTCAACCTGGACGCAACGCGGATAAAAGAAAAGTTCATCATCCTTATCCGCGGTCACATAATCTAAAGTACTCAAATCACCAAACTGCCATTGCTGATCGGGTAAAGCATTCATGGTACAATCAGAGGGTCAACAAAGATCGGCTACGAACGACAGTGCCCATACGCTGCGCGTAATAAGTGCGGTTATGTTGTTTTTCTTCGCAGTTAATTCATACTCGGGAGCAATGGTCATAAGTATCGTTAAGTACGATCATACTGAATTGCGATGTCAACAGCGTAGCAATCGCCTCGTCGAGAGTCCATCACGAGCGAGGGTCAGCGAGACATACACGCAGCGCTCGCTCGGCATTTGTCGTCTCCGCTTCGAGAGGCATGCACAGGTTGCCGCCGAAGAGGGCGCGGCGCGGCAGTGCACAATGTCAGGGGGGAGAGAGAACCCGCGCGTGAAGCCGTGTGCACGACTCGGGAAAGAATAGGCGGCGGTGGGGAGGAACTGCTACAAGTGTCACTAGTTGAGGTACAGAGTACCGTCACTTGAGGGGGATACAGGCATTTCGGTGCGCGGACATTTCGGTCCACGGACGTTTCGGTGCACGGACTTTTCGGTGCACGGACTTTTCGATGCACGAACGTTTCGGTGCACGGACATTTAGGTGCACAATGCACGGACTTATCGGTGTACAGACTTTTTGGTGCTCGACGTCTCGATGCGGACCAATCGTTGCACGGAATGTACCAGGAATCCTTTGAAAATTTCAGTTTTAATATTTTAATTTCGTCAGACGACAAGTTCGAGAGTGCCTTTGAAATTTTACTTTCGTCCAACGTTTTTAAAATTTATCATACAAATGAACAGATCCAATCCTTTATTCTCAGTGTTACTGAGGCGCTTTGATTTCAATCGATGTGCTTGCTATAGCCCATTTTGAACTCTCCTCCGTCGACCCCTCAACCGTCACGAAAAAAATGAAAAAGAAGGAAACTAAGCTGGCTTTTAATAAAAGCACGAGTGCATTCGCCGTTGGTGATTTTCTCTATCACCCCGTCGTCGTTGCATTCAGTGTAGGTTCTACTTAAAACGAATCAGCGATCGCACTTACAGTGGCATTGCTAAGAGGATTAGCCGGGGTTGGGGGGATGGGGGGGAGGGAGGGTGCTGGGGAACCAACTTCTAAGGTCGGGGGTGGGGGTATTTGTGCCTTTCCAATGTGCAAAGTGAGCGCGAAAAGGGGCGCGGACCCTTAGGTACGACAGCGACGCACGGAAGGGGGCAGAGAGCAAGCTTGTTCCTCGAGGGGGGCGACACTGCGGTCAACGAGACTGGTCAATGTGTGTTCGGGGGCTTCTTCGGTGGATTTTTATTGCGCACAGAAAAGAGATTGGGTTAGCTCATGGTGCATGTATAGCTATAGCACTGCCAGGCATCCGGCCACAGAATCAACTTCGTCGGGATGGTCATCGTTGAGAACGAAACAAAACTGGAGGAAGAGGCTTCTACTTGAGTGGTGAAACATTCAGCGAAATTCACAATACCTTAACTGCTACCTTGGAACTCTCATCTTTGTATACACGCACGGGCTGCGCTCCGCAGAGAGGACCTTTGTGAGATACCTAACGCATTGAAAGGCAATCAGACGCCGTAGCCGCCTGACCCCAGTCATACCTGAGGTTGTGAAACGTCGCTTTCTGCGTTTATTGTACCATTGTTTGCAGTGTAATTATAGCTTTTCATTCGTAACCTCCCAACCAGACAGATCGCAGACAAATGTTAACCTTCATTGTATGTTGAGTGGGTCCTACTTGTAATACATTTGGCCAACACAATTACGTATTGGTTCCGCTGAATGATGACATGCTAATTTGCGACACCAGAAGCCTGTGTACACGCACTTTTACAGAAATTCTAGGGCCCGTCATCCCGCGGCGCAGAAAAAAGCAAAAAAAAAAAACTCACATAGCTTGGAAAACTGCGGACCCTTTCTTTGGTGTTTTCTGTGCTTGGGGTTAAAGGCAGGTGACATCACGCTTTTTCTGAACACTGGACTAACTGGTATTTGTACGTATAATTCATACACGCTTTAGCAGAATTTAAGAGAGATAGAAGCTCCATATGTCTTCAAAAAGCCACATTTTTCTTCCACGACGACATTCTAGACTTCTCCATAAGAAAAAAGCTGCCGACAACAATATTTGCATGTTTGGTTTAACGTCACAGCGCTGCCCACATGAAACAATTCATGAGATTTTTCGCATTTTTGGGGGCAACAGAATTTTTGTAATGCTGCTTTCTGGCGATAATGGAAGTGTGCCTTTTATTTAGAAAAAATTACTAGCCAAATGCATTGTAAATACCGGCTGATTTCTGTGGCTGATGTGCATGCGGCAAAAAAGGGCGAACTGTCCGAATTGTCATATAGAATGTCTTTTTAATACATGTAATTTAAGCACCAGATAATTCGTTTGCCGTAAAGTTTGCGCACCTAAACGTCCGTGCACCGAAATGTCCGCGCACCGAAATGTCCGCACACCGAAACGTCCGTACACCGAAATGTCCGTACACCGAAATGTCCGTGTACTGAAATGTCCTAACCGAAACGCCCTGCACCAAAATGTCCTAGACCCTCATTGAGGCACGCAAGTGAGCAGCGGCGGCCATTTTGGTGTTTATCAGTGTTGCCAGATTGCCGCTTCTGGGGCCTCACCGCTAACTTTGACGAAGTCATTTGTAAGCAACACTGCCGACGACGCAGCAACACGGCATCTGCAAACCCACATCTGCAGCTCAAATGCTGCGAAGCGTGTTATCTTTGATTCGCGTTTGAAACGACGCCACTCCCGCGCAGCCGCAGAGTGGGGAGGACAAGCTGAAACTACCACAGTTGACCGACAGAAAACGCATAAACAACAAAATGGCGGTGCCCTGAAACCGTCGCAGTGTAAACAAATGTCACGGGATGCGAACTGACCAATGATAACGGCGGCGGCAGGGAACAATAAGAGAAAAGAGCGCCGATACTGTAACCTTAGCTAGTGACACTAGCTGCAACCATACTCCCTCCGTAGATGACCACGTTTGACTGTGCAACACATAACGTAGGAAAGCTAGCTTACAAAGACCAATCTTACACCGATCTTCTTAAAGTCGGCGGCCCCTAAAAAACAAATGCATTGCTAGGAAGACATATTTCTAGGAGCAATATATGGCGTCTTGTATCAAAACATAGAGGCCTTAGGAGCTCATGTTATTTTTGTGATCTTTTTAGATGCGGAGCATCTCTTGCTCGGCGGATGTCCCGCGTCCGTGCCCCGTCCGCAGCGCCTCTGATGATGATTGCGGCAGGATGCCCCTAGGGATTGGCCAACATAAGAATCCATCACGAGATAGCTTCGCGTTCAACCACCGTCGTCATCTTCCCGTAGGGGAACCGCTGAAGAAGAAGAAGGAAAAGAAGACAGCTGCGAAGAGGAGGGCGCGTACGTTGCTCTCAGCCGGCGCACCAACGTCAACAACCTTTACATCACCAACGCTGACGGAGACTACCAATTCGACCACAGAGACGACAACATCGACAAGAAAATGATGCGCGAGTTTCGGCGCCTCGGGAACCACCGCCTACTCACCGTAACACAACAGTACTTGCGTGCCTTCGCCACCGGTGTGGACCCGGACGCGGAATTCCCTCTGGCGCTACTAAACACCAGATCGCCCAACATAACGGCAACACAATTGAACCACATGGAACCTCCATGATGCTTCGCATCCTCATCAGGGTTCCCCATGGGAAGATGGTGTAATTTTTTTTCTGAGCGCTGAAAGTTGGCCTACGCTCGGTCTATCGCAGGGGAGATCTGCTGTATCCTAGCTGCAGACAGCTTCGCCGTAAAAAAACTGTAATGAGTAGAAACAAATCATTTGCTTGCAAATAAACATTTGCGGTGTCGAGATCCGAACCTGTGACCCCTTGTGTTGAATGCCGCCTATTGGCCATTGTACCACTGGCTCGTTTCCTGCTTCTTTTATTTCGAGGCTAGCACTTCTGCCAACGAAAATTCTTACGGTGTACACATGTATCCTCCCGAACGTGGAAATGCCGAAAACCCGACCACGGCTTTCTTTTGATTAAGTTTTATTTTAAATAAGGCCCGTGGCTCACTAACTCGATTGCTGAAGTCGTTTCGTTTTTTTTAGACCTTTTTTTAACCCTACTTTAAGCGGAGTTATTTGGCCTGGGTGATTTTGCGGTGAAGCGCAAAATCCCTTCTGAGTCTGTCACACTTCTGATTCACACTTATGAAGTCACACTTCTGAGTCTGTACCTCTGCTCCAAACGTTTCTTCACGGGATAAGTGTTGATCGATGCGGCGTACTACTCGTATGGTGTAGAAAAGACTCCCCTTACGCCTGTCAGAACTCGTCTGTTGTCGCGTAATCGGCAACACGCGCTCCATCCCGCAGCCGTTTCTCAGCGAAGAAAGCAGCGTGCGTTGGTAAATACGAAAAAGATGGCCGCTCAGCGCTGGCCGCATTTGTGCTTGCATGGAGAAGCCATGAGCGCACACCCTGTAATTACAGGAGGGCGCGCTGCATCGCGTGACCGGAGGAGCTGGCGACGCAACTGGCGAGCGATCTTCCCTCCCTGACTGGCGGCTGTGGAAGAACGATCACCGCTCCACGCTGAACTGCTCTTGCGGCTCTTGCGCAAGTGACAAGATCGTATTTCGCGCTTGTTTGTGCCTAAGTGAGGCGCTGTTTCAATATCCTCCCCCTTGGGAGGAGATGGCGGAAATGGCGGGAGTTGCAACGCGGAAGGTTGTACTATTTTCTATGGGTTGCTTTGCGATGGTAAGAGGTCGCCCGTGGTATGGGTTCTGACGCTACCTTTTTAAACACCATGGTGGATCGCTATTCGCTCGCATTGCCCCGTCACAGGAATGTAGCAACTTTCCTCGCAAGAAGTTATGAGACGGCACGCAGAGTCACTATAGAGCGATTATTAGCTACTTTTCTGCGAGGGCGTCTCACATGGAATGGCTGCGTGCCCCGATTATCCCTGAGCCATGTTCTGATAGTCGCCCCTAAAAGCACTCTAACCGATTATTCGGTTGAGTACAATGTTTCCTGAAAGCCAGGGTTGCGAATTTAGTGCGATTTGTGTCAGTTCACGCTTTCGAAACCTTTGGGGTGCGTCAACTCAAACCATTACCGCTGTAATACCTTTCTTAGCGATCTCATTCGAACACGCCAGTTATTCCGTGGGAAATTCTTTTAGTAAATATGCGTAGGTCTTGACGAAAGCTAAAAAGCAAAACAAGGATTACAAAAAGGCGGAAACACCAGGAATAACTCAAGCAAAGTATGGTATTTAGCTTTTATTTCCAAATGAAACGCCTAATGAAAGGTTGTATAAGATGCTTTTAAATTAAATTCAAAACACCCAGTTGCGGAGGTATTTCGCTTTGGGAACAGAATCCGCTCTAAAGAATAGCCTGAAAATTGAGTTTTCTTGGAAAACACAAGTTCTTAATACGTTTTCTTTTGCGAAGATCGCTTCAGAAATAACCCAAAATCTACATCGCGAAGGGTGAACATGTGCGGAAAAAGAGCCGCGTTGGCCTTCTAGAAATTCAGACCCGTTACGTCGTCCCTACATGCAGCTTATGAGAGGTATATTGGTATATCTCCTACGTTTGTCCTGCAGGTTCATTTTTGTGCTTGGCAGTGTCAGTTTCTGATGCTTCGGATGTTTCTTTCGTTTTACCTGGCTTGATGGCTGTATAACCATGGACAAATGATATGCTAACACGAAAATGAAAACCAGAATACGCAAAAAGGAAAAATACTCTTCGAGAAGGTCCAATAATAGCGCGCTATTGGTATATTGAAAAGCCCCACTTTGATGCTCTAATTAAGCCACGCGTCGATGTGACGTGCATAAAAAGAAATCGCGCTATTCGTGTCCTCTGTTTCATATTTTCTTGATCGCCTTGCATTCATTGATGACTGCCTGGAGTGCTGCTGCTAATTTGCTTTCGGAACAGAACGAACCTCAGCGCGGCCACAGCAGTTCGCATTTCTTGAGCTGTTTGAGGCTAGATCATCATGGGCAGTTGAACTTTTGCTCCACCGCTGTCGTGATAGAAAATACCGAGTGACTCCATCTGGCTGGAGTCATCTGGCTGGAGTCATCCATCTGCTGGCGAATCATCTCAGATGATGTCCTGCAAGGTACTGTTAGCTTGAGTTCAAAGAAACGTATAGTTAAAACTGAACGCTGCTTGAACACTAACATAAAACCTGCTTGAAACGCTGCCACGAAGCGAATACGAATGTTTCAAATCCATGGGCGACAGCAAAGGGGTGCAAAAGGGCACTTGAACCCCCTACCCCCCCCCCCCCTACCAAGCCACACTTCCACCTCTCCCCTGCCTTCTCCCCCTCCTTCGCTATGCAACGGGTTTGCCCACCTCCAGACCCAGACAAAATCCTTCCGACGCCCATGTTTATATCAGTAGGTAATCTGGCACGTCCACGCTTCCAATACAATTCTATTCTGCACTTAAGACCTTCAATTCTATAACCACACCATCAATCACCGCGCTATTGCCCCCATTCTGTCTGCGTTCCTTTACTAGGCCTCTGAAATTACAGAGTGTGTCCGACATTATTCCACATCAGGCGTTGGAACTCCCAAACTGGGCTGAAAACATGGCATCGTGTATGGCTGCATTTCCATGCTGAATATCCCATTGTTTCATACTCATGCTTTCATTTTACGCGAAATAATTTTAGAGGGTCTACCGAGAAACATCAATCTCATGTCTATTGCAAGCCGCGTTGTGCAGGGCCAGGCGAACCTTCGCTTGACGTGTGGATAACTAGATTAAAATCAGTTTTTTTAAAGGGGTTGGTAAAGCAGTCCGTTACACAGTGCGGGCTAGACCAAAAAAAAAAGCGGACTTTTTACGGCGATAGCCGTGAGTACAAGAGGTCCACGAGCGAGCCACCGAACACTGTCCCCACTCCCATGGTCTATTCCGGGCCATAACCAGCTGTATGCCCAAGCCTTGTAAGTTAACCGCGTGCTTGATGTCCGGCGGGCTGACGTGCCAGCGTGCCGGAAGTTTGTAACGGTTCTCTGTTGTCTCAACGGGCCTCCGAAAAATATCGATTAGGTTCAAATAGGTGGATGCAGGCGGCGCAAGGGTGGTCGCCGTACTTGAATTACCACAACCCCTGTGTGTTGTTCTGTACAGATTTTTCTGAGCGTTAACTAATAACAGTAATCCTTAACTGCCTCGGGTTACGAGAATGTTCTAATTAGCGGCATTTTCAATCGGCCATGCCGAATTTCAACTAATACGTATTGGTACTAGTCCTGCCGGATACCCACGAAACATATAAGGATTGATTGTGCCTTCAACACGTGCACCAAAGCTCACTTCGAAAATAGATTAGTCCAATTACCGCCGACATCGCCACCACAAAAATTCCGATAGAGAAAAATACGAGTGGATGAGATTTTTGAAAAGCACGTCGTAGCTCAGCAACGTTTTCTGGTGGTGTATGCGAATGAGGCTTGCTTGCACGCATGCACGCTCATACTCGCGCGCACACTCACATACACACGCACAGAGAGAGAGAGAGAGAGAGAGAGAGAGAGAGAGCTTCGTTCGGGTGTTTGCGTGCTCGCCACGGCGAGGATGGAAGAGGGGCGCCAGCGCCCTCGTTTTCGCAGATGGCCCGTTTATTATTGGGCTCTCATCGCGCGAACTCCACATGCCTTCATGCCTTGTTCACGATCAGGCGCAACATGGACAGAAGACGGCAAGTCTCGCTCAACCGCAGATTCGCGAGCCTGACCGACTAAGCAGAGGCGCAGCAGCTCCATCAGCCGACTCGGCGCTTCCTGCAGCTGGCCGGCCGGAGGAGCATTAGAGGGAAGCGACGAGAAAATGGATCGCCTGCCTCGTGCGCGAATCGTGGTGTTGTCCGCGTGCAGGAACACTTCGGAAGGATGGTGATCGAAGGCTCCCCCGAGACCAGCTAACACAGCACCGCAGGCAGTGTGCGGCCGCAGCGCCGATCATAAATGCACTTCGGCACATACTCCGCCAGGTTGACTACTTTCGTCTCTCTAGGCTCACCGTTCGCACGGGCGACAGATGAGGAAGCGAAAGAGCGCAAGGTTGGGCCCTCCCAATTTCGTACTTTGCCGCTTTTGCACGCGGAGTTCCGCGCCGTTCACACTTCATGGGGGCTGCGCTTTGCGGAGGTTAAGAGCAAAATTGTTTCAGCCCACGTGTCGCTTTTTTTTTTCTTGTAGAGTTCTTGCGCAATCGCTGCAAAAGAGTTACGTATCCTGTGGCGTGCCTTGGGACCGATTGTTTTTCCGGTTATCACTTGCTGGGGCGTTGGGTGCTGTGTGGGTCTTTCGGGCCGCTGCTGTACTGTCAGCTTTGTTGGTGTGCAATCGGCAGTATTCTTCTCCCTCACGTCGCGTTGATGTCTCGCAGGGTGTACGTGATACAGGCTACTAAATTTTAATGGTTCAAAAATAGTCGACAAAAAAAGTGACAAAATTTGGGCAGGCGCGGCCTAATCCTGGAGTGCTAAAATACCGATGAAACCACGCATCCCCCCAAGAACCACAAGGCGAAACCTTCGTGCGTTTTCCGAATACCAAGACGCCCTTGTCAAATGTAAGCAAATTCCTCTTTCCCGTCTGCCAGGCGCCCTACATAACCCCGCACTGATGTCTAATACGTTGTGTGGTTATGTCGTCACGCTCGTCGGAGGTGCCGACGCAGCTCCAGCAGCGGATGCGGCAGGTACTTGTGAGAGAGGGAGAGTCACTTTATTGAGCGTTTTGTTGTTAAGTGGCTGCCATGGCCCCCGGCTTGTGCCGAATGGTGGCTTCGGTTGCTCTGCATGCTGACCAGAGCTCTCAGCACTTGCTGCCCCTGATAGTCACAGGATATTGGAGGGAAGGGGTCTCAGGCCCTCTCAGGCCTCAAACCGCATATGAGGAAGGGTGGCGAGGGCACTGCATGCAGGGCATTCTCGGGAGGGGGGGTGCTCCTTTCGTTGCAAATGTCGACGCAAGGCGATAGTCATCTGGCGCCTCTGCAAAATAAATTCCTTCCTTCTCTTTCCCGCTCACCTCTTATGCTGTTCATCTCCCGTCTCACTCCTCCCAACATAAACAGGCCAGAGGTTTGCTCAAGTCGATTTATATTTACCGCGTTCTACTGCTGCAGGCCCAGTGCCTCGATGCCAGCGCTGCCGTACGGCGGAGGCGCGCGTGAATCGTAACACCCTACTACAACGTTTATAGAACCCCGTTGCCCTGCTCCACGTGCGTTCCAAGTGGAAAGTGGAACCTATCTAGTGGAAACTTTCGTTACTGTTGCCGTTTGATTTCTTAAAATTCCGCCACGCGTAGCCAGGAGTGGCGCAGGCAACAGCAATCAAAAGAGTGGATTTTTTTCTGCAGCGGATGTAGATCTCGAAAATGAAGCATCCATGAATTATTAACACGAAAATGTTATTCCCGGATACACAAATATTTTGCTGACGTTATATCCGTCACGTAAGTGACGAAAGCACAACGAAGCAAGGGGCCTGTAAAGGGTGCACCTCTGCACGCAGGGTCTTCTTGCCGGGAAGAAACCTTTAGTACTAAAGAGTAATTTATACTTAGGTTTGTTCGTTTTCGGGTTTTATATTTTAACACGAAAGTGTTTTATGCCACGATACCCCGATGTATCACTGACGTCAAATACGTCACGGAAATGACGCCAGTACACCTTTGCAGAAGTGACCCGCCAGCAGGACATCGCTCGTCAAGCACACCCACAAGACAACCGCCGACGAGCAAACCATGCTCAGCTGCAGATTTCACTCCACATTTCAATTTCGTGTTTTACTGGTTCCTATGGCAGAGGAATCAACCATAGCTTTTTAAATAAAGGAACACTCCAAATATTACTGATGTATTTTTTACCTCATATTTGCGTAGTTTTTTTTCGTTCAACAATGTGTGCAAGTATGAATAGTGCCACAGCACTTAGATGTTTAGATTTGGCAGTGGGTAGATAAACCTACTGTGCAGATTCTTCTTCACCTTGGCCGTGCGGCTGAATTGAGTCACAAACACACAGAGACAGACATAAAGGCAGACCAAAATTTTCGCGTTCAAGTAGCCCAAGAATGACTATCGTCTTTAAACTTTATCGGGACACTTAAAGGGCCTCTGAGATGGAGTTTTCTGGGGGTCGATGGTACCGGAACGCAACGGCTGTTTCTTGAACTTAACTGTGACGTACCAGTCCGACGTTGATTTCAGCTTTTTTTTTTTTTTTTTTTTTTTGCGAGCGTAACAATACCCGAAAGCTACAAAAAAACATCTTTCGTGTCTGTCTCCGTTTATGCAGTGCCAGATATTTGTGTTATACTCAAGTGTAAAGCAGTTACACACCCGGGTCGACGCTTACCTATTCTTGGCGGAACGGCACAGTGAGCGCAGGTGGCGCAAGAGCAACGGCGTGCACGGTGCGAGCGCTCAGCGCTCTTTTTCTGGCATGAGCTTCATAGGGTTCATTTGCTTTCTTGGCTGCTGTACCCGAAAATATTCTTTGCACCCTCCTCTGTGTTTCGAGCGTAGCCTCGACGTTGTTTCAGTTATGAGGTTGTAGCGAACGGCGCGCCAAGGGATCGCCGCGCCGACGACTAAAGCGGGAGCTCCTCACGTAGCGCTTGGACGACGCCGGGCACTGTTCGCGATCAGGAGACGCACGCTCACGTGCGCTCACGGTGGCTGAACAAATCAGTTGAAGCCCAAACTCTGTCGGGGCTTATTGTCTCTGCGCTGGTCGCAGCACAGCGAAGAGCATGCGCATCCCGTAACGACAACTTCTGCCAAATTGTTTCATTTCATTGCTTTACATCAAGGCATGATCCCAGGGAAATGTGGTTTGGTGCGCCCGGCCTTCTGAGTGAGCTTTACCGTTGGCCTGTGAACGGAAACAAGAGTGGCCATTTGCCGCTGAAAACGAAAGGGCTGCACTATGCGGCTTCTGCATTCCGTCTTACTGGCTGTCAAGTAGCGGCATCTGGCGAATTCGTCTCAAAGCAAATGACACAACAGTTTCTTGCCCAGAACTGTTCACTTATGCTTGAAACGGCTTGAACCTTGGACGTTTTAGATTAAACTCTAACAATGCAACAATTTTCTTTTAACGAATTTGTATACTCCTGCTGTAAAGCTTAAACAAATGGAAAACATGACGTTGACGCCGCCATCTAGTGGGAACGATTAGCACCAGTTAATGCATTAACCTGACTTCACGCCTCCGCTAAATATTTCGACATAAAATGAGTAATATATATTGTAATATTTACGCAGCGACCTATATTACAATTCCCAACACCATTTTAAAAGCGTAAAAGAGCTTGGCTACTTCATAAACGCATCTGAACCATTGCAAGCATAGAAAGCTGGAGTAGGGGAGGAGATTTTATTCGCTCTTCTGAAAAAAAAAGTAATTTGCCTAACTCTTGAGCATCCTGTAGCAAGAATAACGTAATAAACAACATCGGTTAAGATTACTTGTATGAAGTGCCGAGCCCAGTGCATTTGCTGTACCGTAAAGTTCCCAAAGAACGCCCACCCAAAGTACAGTGATATCAAGTGAAAAATACGAGATGGGCCAAATTTCGGGTCAGGTGGGAAAAACTACGAAAAGGTGGCCGCACCGCCAACCAAAACTGCGGAAATATCAAGAAAAAATTCGAGACGGGCGAACTTTCGGGTCAAGCGTGAAAGGACGAATAAGTGACCGCATCAACACATGAATACATGATTCGCGTTAATTTTGTTCACTCATCGGTGCTAAAGCCTTCGATTTTATGGGGTGAGGGATCTTTGGGGTCTTCCAGTAAATTGAATAATACACCTGTAAGGGGAGTGCGCGATGTTTCGGCATTCTCTGGGAACTTTACGGTAATCTAATCAAGGCGCGAGCGTATACACTTCGCCGGCGCAGGGAGCTCGCTATGTAGTGACGGTAAAAGTAAGTTACCGTTCACGGCAACTGTCGCGCATGCAAAGCCGACTCCCGCAATCACGTACGGTAACGCAGTACCTCCTGCTCGAAGTCCGTAAAAACTGGGAAGCTAGCTCAAAAAGACAAAAAACAAAAAACAAAAAAACAAAGTGTCGTCGTCTCATGTGCGACCCACTTGCTGAAGTAACCATGGTAACGACGACGCTGTAAACAAACGAGGGTTGAACCGCTGCCGTCGAAAATAGCGGACACAGAAGCGAATTCCGGCGGACAACCATGAAATGAGTGCTTCGCCTCAGACGAGGTCGGACTTCTACGTCACGGCAAGCCGCCGAGCCAACAATTAGTTGTGTCCCGTAGGGGTAATAACTTTTGTTAGCGTGAGCGAATGTGCTTACTATTTTTGGACTTGCCTGTACAAGAACTAGAAAGTAGATTTCTCACACAAACAAAACCACCTTGAAATCCATCGCAGGGTCCCTTTAAGTCGGCTTGCGTCTTTTGAAGATAAAAGTTTGGTAAGGCTTATCAACGATTGTTCTACTGCTACATCGTATTTGCGTTTCTTCGTCTTGTGTCGCGAATTACTTCAGCAGGCTTCTGTGTTGTAAATCTATGTTGGTGTTTGTCTCCTTACTTTCATTTCATAATCTGCAACCAATCCCCAATCCCTTCATACAACAGGGGACGGCGAAGTTGACCAACAAGACCCTGCATTCCAGCGTGACCTGGTGAGAAGGACCAGCGCAGCCAGCCGCAGCCAGATGATTTTGTACTATAGGGATCACCTCTACCGGGCAGGTGCCCTAACAACAGCACCTGTTCTCATTAAAGATTTTTTTCATTCATTCATTCATTCATTCATTCATTCATTCATTCATTCATTCATTCATTCATTCATTCATTCATTCATTCATATTGTGCTCATTACTTCAGCAATCAGACTGGAACACGCCACAGCTTCCCTAGAATCAGAATTCTGCGTGGCTGATGTGAACCTGTTCTGCTCACGTGCCATCACGTTGCCACATCAAGCGGCACGCGCTATTCTATAACTTTTACCTTTCTAATTCGTAGTTTTGTGACGCCGGGTCATTAGCCCCTAAAGCGCCCGATTCCTGGCCACTTTCCCAAGTGGACATGTGCCATGGAGACAGGAACAAGGACTTTTATTCTCCAACAGTGCCTACACGCCCTCCTTTACCAGAAAATGGTACCATTCGAAATGGGCATCCGTCCCCGTATTTCCCTTATTGTCAACAGAACGTATCGTCGGACCTTCCCCACCTCACGTGGGTGATGAAGGTCATTTTGCGCTCCAACGACAGCAACTGTTCCGTCAAGTCATTCCAAACAGGGATCCTCAACGCCCTCCAAATTCGGACATCGATCTTATGAAAGCATTAGGCCGTTATAGTATACGGAGAGGCCTCGCGAAAGTAGTATAGTCTGGGGGTGACTACCGATCCCGAGAAGGGCTTTGACACTATGGGCATGACGAAAAAAGAGTGCTCACACAGACGTGCACTTTCTTGACGTAGAACTTCGGCTGCTTCCTCCTCCCTTCCTCCCCATTTCCCATGCACGGCCGCGGGTCTCTCTTCACTTCAATAAAGGCTTGAATCAATCAGTCAACCCCGCTGGCAACGTGGCGCACCACCCTCCCAGTGTGGAGACCCGGGTTTAAACCAAGTGCGAACTCCAATGTTTCTTTTATGTTTACTCTTCACAGTGGCGGCCATTTTTTTGAACTGACAACGATGGTTTTCCCACAGGGAGGGGAAACCTAATGCTTTTGCATTAATCAAGCATTGCGTATTAGCATCAGCAGGCGCATCAGTTTTGCAACTTCTGCCTGGCCATCCACAATCGCCGGTCGCAAACGGCGAGTATTTCTCAAAATGTTTACATTTACTTCCCAAAATTATTTTCTCGCCTTTATTTACGGACAAACGGGTCATGAGGGGACCTCTCCGACGGGGGATCAGGCAGCTAATGCACTATATATTCGCTGTCCCGCCCCCCCCCCTCCCGGACCCCGAAACAACTTTCTCGATGCCTCATCCTCGCCAGCGGTGCAGATACAGATACACCGTTATAAGAAAAAAAAACATCTCTGCATCAAAAACCTCCCCCATCTGAGCTCATAGCTGCTCTAACGAACTCCCAAGGGCTACGGAGGTTTCCTTAAACGAGGACCTAGCCACTGTCAGTCATGCACCCGAAACCATACGCAAATTGTGAGCGCCCACCACCACACCACGCTTTCCGCAGAGCCAACGCACCAAACAAAGATGGTCTGCACCCACTCATTTGGTTTTCCTACAAATTAACTGACTACAGCCCATTCTCTCCCCCCTCCCAACACCAATACCCGTACATCCTCATTCCATGGACACTCCCACCCCTTACTTAATTGCACCGGTCCAACCCTCCAGCGGCCTTGTTCGGGCTGTTTAGAAGGATTGGTCTGCTCTTCCTATCGCAATCCCTGCAAGACTGCCCCTCATCCAAAAAAGCTCACGACAAGACGAAGACTCTCTCAATTCTACAGGCGACTTCATGTTACCCCATCCTTTATTCCGCTTGTCACAATAGGCCTAGAGCCCGCCTTACCTCCAATAAAGGCTTTTCTCTCTCTGTCTCTCTAACACACACGCAGGCGCGCACACACGCACGCACACACCCACACACGCACATACACACACATACACACACCATATTTTAGCATGACATCTTATCGTGCCTTGGCCCAATCCACCTGAGTAGTGGGTACGCGCCATTGATATCTTTGCACCGATCAACCAACTAATCAGCCTGAGTACGGCGAAACAGGAGGTATCAAAGTTAAAGTGGAAGACACCAACGCCAGTCTTATCTCACTGCCAGAAGCCCCCGTTCCTTACCACAACTTAGCCGACGCAAGAAGGAACGTCATACAACCCGTCGTACACCGACCGTCCCGACCTGCTGTGGGATGAGCTGGGAGCTTCCGATCAAAGACGAGGGCGAGAACTGAGACCGCGCTAGCGGAGCGGCGTCGTGGGTGCATTGATGCACTATCGGTACGCGGCCCTGTAGCCAGGTCTAAGCGGAGCAACTCAGCAACGCTATGGTCAAAAGCTCACCGGCCACTTCTCGCAGCTGCCGTCGGACCAGAGGATCGAGTACGGCTGCTATTTCAAGTCCCTAAAGGTGTTTATTCAGCAGCTTCCGAACTTGTTCGTCATAAGCAACGACAGCAACGCATACGTGAGCATCAAAAGACACCAGTCGACTTTGTGGCAGAACGCCGGTGCCGAGGCCTTCCTGTCTTCAACGTTGGATCACGCTAAGCCCAATCTATTTGTTCCGACCCGTTGGTGGCCCGGACAGCCGGCTGATTTTCCTTGCGGCGAGACGCACAGTTAGCGCAATCGAGCCAATCCAAAAAAAAAAAAACTGCGTGTCACAGCAAACGTAATGAACGTACACGCAAACGTAACATCGACAAGGATAATGGAGTAAGGGGAAGCAGCACTTCATCAATATTTCTACTAAATGCAGCGCAACCGAGCTCTGAAATCAATGCTCATCGCACCAGGCCACCGACCCTGTGACCTGAACCACCAATTCTACTCTATTCGGTAAATCTCCAGGATCATTCTGACGGATCATTTGTCGTTTTTGACCGCATGTACGTTGGAAAACGCGCCTTCGAAGGCGTAGTCATGCCCGGGAGACGCAAAGCCTAACCAAGCAGTTCGATTCTGGTGCTACGGCAACGGCGCGATCGCCGCCGTGGCCAGGTGCCGCCGATACATCTCCAGCCGAAGCACACGCTCTCACCGAAGCACATGCTCGCACACACCTTCGGGGCATCGGCATGGTTACGGAAGTAGCAAGTTTGCCCCGCCACAGCCTGCCCCTAGGTAGCCTGCCCACAACGACGACATTCATGCTTGAGGTACGCCGTTAATTGACGCAACACTGCCGAGCCAGCAGCATCGACTGTGCACGGAGCAGCTTACAACTCCTCGTAGCCGGGTGCAATGATATTCTGGCCAGCCAGGCACACGCAACACAGCTGCTTCAAGTTCAGGGCAAGAGACCTGTCCCGCTTGGTGTTGGAGACGGCCGGAACCTCCCTAGTCACGGCTGCCGAGCGACCACTGTGACAGCATCGAAACGCGGCACAGCCCTTTCGACGCCGATACTGACGACCGAGTGGTCAGCATGGACTTTGCACCGCCAGAAAACGCGGCCCAGACCCCGCAGACAATTCGGGGGACGAGCGAGATTACGCCGAGGATGGAGTTGGTGACATTTTGACGGTGAGCCCCGAGATGGCGGCCTTTTGCGCGCGCCCCCAAGCGCCGCACCAACACCAGCGATGCTGCGCCAGGGGTGGAAACGCCCCAGGCTACGCAGACCGGCAAAACACAAAGGTCCAAGTCACGCTCCCACGTGAGCTCATCTGCGCATTACCGGCCCCTTGGTGCCTCGACTGTACACGTGGCAATGGCCGCTGCTGGGGAGCTTTCTCAGCGCCCCGCCGCCTCGTCGGATTGTGCCGCGCTCGCCAACAAGCTCGTGCGCTTTGCACAGCGCACCGCTGAGCTGCGTGACACAGCGGCGGCCACATCCGCTTTTCTGGCAGAGGAAGATGGTGACACGGCGCAGTGCGTGGTCACACCAATGGACCTTGCGGCCACTGGGGTCCCCACAGATGGGTTATCCGACTCCAAACCTTCGTCCGATGACGTGGAGGGCCAGTTGACACAAAAGATCTCGAAGACACACCGCCGCAAAATGCGGAGGCTTGCTGTCAGGGGACCGATACACCAGCCAGCTGCCGGTACCTGCGTGTTCCTCCCCACTGCACGTTCTGCCTCCTTCTTTTCTGTGTCGAGGGAGGCAGTCGCCCATGAGTTGGCCGCTGTCGCCGGTGTCTGCCAAGTGAGGATGAACATTGTTGCCGCTGATGCCGAAACTACTTAGTGCCTCTCCTCAATGCTGGCTACAGAGAAAATATCTAGCGCACCCGCACGCGCCTACCGACCCGTCCAACGCGGCGGGAGTCATGTCTTGATCTTCGGCGCGGACCCGAAACTCACGCCGGCCGAGATATTGGCTAATATTATCTCGGATGTGCCTAAAAGTGAAGTGTCCCGGCAGTGTGGTGGTGCACTTCGTGGACCTGTCCCATCACCCTTCGTGGCTATCTACAAGCTGCTACTCCCCGTGAGAGCCTTCCGCCCCAGGCCTACCCAGTGCGGTCGATGTGGGAGACTCGATTATATGACCGCCGGCTGCAATGGCACCGCAAGGTGCGCGTGTTGGAGGGGGGAGAGAGTATACAACTCACAACAGTGCACTGCAGATGTTGCCCAGTGCTCTAACTGTAGTGGCCGCCACTGTGTGACGGACCCCCGTTGCCCACGTTGGCAGCACGAGTGCCGAGTGGATACGGGCATGGGCCAGATGCTGCTGCCACGTGTTGTGGTCGAGGCGTCAGTTCGACCAGCACAGCCCAACTACACCAAGATGGTCAAGCAGCGCAGCGTCCAGCAGCAGTAACGGCTCGGCCCACAGAGGCCCGATGCACGATTGCAGCCCCGGTCTGCAGCCCAGCGGAAAGCAGCCAGGCGCCCCACTGCCCAGCACCCCGCCTCGCACGCAGCCCCAGTCGTTCCACTTGCAGCCCCGGGCTCAGAGAATGTCGTGTCGTCCTGCTGGCCCAGGTGCACAGCTTCGTGGGCAGACTGCCCGCCGATGACCCTGCACTGATGGCGGACATGGACGCCCTGGCCCTCCTGACCTCCTCCACCCACCTTCACCATGGCTAGGGTACCCTGTGGGAAAGGCCAGCGGTCACGCATCCTGCTGTGTAACTGCAATGGCCTGGGCCACCGCAGTGCAGATCTGATTGAGGGGAGCCCTTCGATGTGCTGACGCTGCAGGAGGTGTGAGTCCACGACAACACCCCGCGCCTCCCGTGCTACGTGCGCCATCTCAACGTCACCAGCTGCCGCCTGAGGTCTTGCAGCAGCACACCGTGCCACGACGTCAGCCACCCACCGGGAAAGGGGAGGGCAGCCGTCTATGTGCGGGCCACCAATCAACAGCGCTCCTGTTGACCTGGCTCCAGTTGCTCACGGCCCCATGGAGTGTGCCACCGTGACGGTAAGCATGGGGACAATGGTCGCCCCCGTGGCCAGCGGCTACATCCGACCGCAGAATCCCCGGGACGCCGTGGCGCTGTTTCGGCTGCGGGCAACCTGGGCTCGGAGGCCATACTGTTGAGTGACTTCAACGCACATTACCCGGCCTGGGGGATTCACCGAGCCACCTGCAGGGGATTAGAGCTGTTGGACGCCGCCGCCTGCTGTGGAATGCACGTGTCCAACACTGGTAGTCCTACTTTCGGCCGCCCTTGTCGTCGTGTTATGGTGCAGCAGTCATGCATCGAAACGACCCTGGTGACCCAGTGGTGCACCTATTCCCGCACTTGGAAGTCTGACCACTGCCCCATACTGGCTACCCACGGGAACCACCAGAAGCGAGCCGACACCAGGGTTTATGCAGTCACTAGCTGGGTCGGCTTCAGCAAAGAAATGGCCAAATACACTGAGGACCCGGAAGTCGACTTCCTCGCAGCAGACGTGCGGAGCGCCGAGAAGGCAATGGTACGGGGAAAGGTACCTCTCTGCATGCCACTCGCGGACATGGAGCTGCTTCGGTTTCGGACTCGCCGCAACCACCTACTGAAGAAGGCCGTGTGAGGCAAGCACCCAGAGTACTGCACGGAGTACCTGCGGGCATGGAAGCGTCGCAAACAGGGCGGGGAGTCACTGTGCTCGTCTATAGACTTTCGAAGAGACTGGGGCAGAGCCTGGCGTGTCTTCAAAGTCCGGCTGGGCCTACCACCACCAGTCAGCATCCCCTGCTCGCGTTCGTCGTATCCCTGGGCATCACCTACGGGTCCCTGGCGGAGATGTTTGCCAACCAGTTTGCTAGGGCCGCTCAAACCCCACCTGTAGTTTCTGCGGCCTCAGCGGACGCGGCGCCAGCCGCCCCACACGACCAGAGAGTGGTGTCCCTCTGCTCCACGGGCATCACACTGCGCGAGGTGCAAGCCGCCCGGAATCGCTGCCTCAAGCGGCGGAGCGCTCCTGGCATCGACGGAGGGACGTACCAAATGCTGCGGAACCTTGACCACACCCAAATGGAGCCTCTTTTGCGACTGTTTAACCGGATCTGGCAGACTTTAGTCTTTCCATCACTATTGATCGTGGGGCTCATCTCCCAAATTCGCAATGTCGGCAGGTCCCCAACTGAGCTAGAGCCCTACCGGCCGGTGTCCCTGACGTCGGCTGCTGGGAAAGTCGTGGAGAGTGTAGCTCGGGCCCACATATATTGGATCGCGGATCAAAGCGGCATTTTCCGAGAACAACAAAGCGGCTTTATGGCTTCACGCGGTACCGCTGCACAACAGAATCGAGAACCGGGCTTGTTGGTATCCGTCCATCCTAAACAGCGCTTAACAACACAGCGACGAGGATGAGGGGACACAAGACGGCGCTGTGCACAGGATGCATCGCTGCATGGCTGACTCCCTGGGGGGAGGTCATTTTAATGTTTGAGCAGGCCTGCAGGCCTGCTCCTGCTGGACATGCGGTCGACCTTCGAAACAGTTGCTCACAAGTCCATCCTGGAGGCTTTAAACGGCATGGGCGTTGTGGGGCTCCTTGAAGGCTACATCCGGGCGTTCCTGCGTGACCGGACCCTGCGGATGAAGCTCGGCCGGGCAACCAGCAGTTCTCGAGACGACCGCTCTGGGGTACCCCAAGAGAGCGTGCTGTGCCCGTTCTTATTCAACTTGGTGCTGGCTCCTCTCCCCGACTGCATCCCTCCCGGCTTGCTACACTAAGTGAAGGTGGCAGTGTACGCTGACGACGTGGCGCTCTGGACCTACGGCCCCACCGCAGGATACCACACAGTCAAGGCGCGCCTCCAGGAGGCTCAGAGAGCAGTTGTAGCCTTCCTCGATAGCCGTGTCCTACAGCTCTCGGAGGGCAAAACGCAGGCTCTGATGCTGCAGTCGTGAGGCTGCAGGGCTCTATGGTAAACACCGCCCATCACCCTCAACGGATGGCCTCTTTCTTGGCGGCTGACGGTGAAGTACCTGGGGCTGCTCATTGACTGCCGGCTCACATGGCTGCCGGCTGTGAAGGCTCTCCGGGCACGCAGCGAACGGGTGCTCCAAGGGGTGCGGCAGCTTCTCGCTCGAGGCAGTGGCTGCTCACACCAGGTGGCACAGCACGTGTTCCACGGCATGGCCTCCGCAGCTGTGCTGTACAGTCAGGCTGAATTTGAAGGTTATCGCGGGAGCACCGAGCAAGCAAGACCACAGCGCCGTTCCGTGGCACTTTTTTTCATTCGCGAAGATGAGATTATGCTACCCTCCCTCACCCCTTGGCTGTTGCTTATAATTCGCTCACCCCCTTCTGGAAAGACCGACTGCCGCAGTTTTTTTCTTTATTCCTTTTTGGGTGACGTATCCGCGTTTTGTTCCTCGGCAACCTGATAACACCGAAGATATCTCTGCATTGCGGCATTTCGCAAGCAAATTACAATTTGTTAAACAATGCCCCGGCATGCCGGCATAGTTACCCTGAGAAGGTTGCGTATCAGTGTGAAGTATGTCGATGAAAGGATAAAGAAAAAAGAAACGAGCGTGTCCTTTATTGCTTTTGACGGCAGTGCGCGCACTGCCTGGAACAGCCATGGGAGAAGCAAACCTAGCATAATATCGTTGTCGGTGATGCTAAAAAGTGTCACGCTAAGGCGCTGTCGTCGCGGTCGGTCGGTGCTCCCGCGATAACGTTTAAATTGATCCCGACTGTACGCGCTTCCACGCGCCTACCTGGGGACTCGACGCTGGCAGGAGCTGGAGATGGACCACCGCGCCATCCGCCTCTGTCTGGTCCTCCCCTCCACGTCCCCGGTGGCGGGCACTTACACCAGCACGGGCACCTGGCCCATCGAGATGCGGGCCTTGCAGACGGGGCTGCGACACAACCGGCGCCCTCCTAACAGATTGATTGTAGGGTTTAACGCGCCGACGCAACGCAGGCGATGAGGCGCGCCGTAGTGGAGGGCTCCGGATTAATTTTGACCACCTGGGGATCTTTATCGTGCGCCGAAATCTCGTACACACGGGCGTTTTTGCTTTTCGCCTCCATCAGAAAAGCGGCCGCCGCGGCCGGGAATCGAACCCGCGACCTTGTGCTCAGCAGCGCAACGCCTTAGCCACTGAGCCACCGCGGCGGGTACCTCCTAACAGAACGCGACGGGGCTGCCCTCCTGCAGATGTTCCGTAGCCGGTGCAACTCGCACATGGGAGCGCTGCTCGCTATCTTTCATCGAGTTGCCGAACCGACATCGCCTCGAGCCGCAACCACAACATACCGGGGAGTCCCTGCAGATAACCAAGACCATCCGCGGGGTTCGCAACAAGCGGACCACACCGCCCCAACCATCCGCCACGAGGCGGCTGCTACCTGCATCTGCATCTCTACCTGCATACGCCCTGAGACCTGGACTACCCTGCTACCTGCATCTATTCACGGACGGCTCCGTCAAGCACAGCACGTGGGAGGCGACGGCTGCGTGCGTGGTGCTTGAGCTGGGATCCAGCCGGAGCTGCCACCTGCCATTTTCTACCTCCTCGACACGGCGGAGCTGACCGGGCTGCACATGGAAGCCGACCTCTTCATCGAGATGGGGCCCACGGACCACCCCGGGGCGGTCATCCTCACGGCCTCCAGGCCTATCCTGGGCTGGTCGGCTGCGTGTAGCCGACCAGCCCACCAACAGGAGCGGCTACCCGGAGCGCTCCCTTGGAGCCAAGCTGCACAATGTGCCCTCCTGAGGCTGCGACCGACGGCTCCACTGGCTGCCGGGCCCCAGTGGCATTCGGGGCAACGAGGACACCGACGCCCGAGCCAGGGAGGCTCACCAGGAGGGCATCCCAGTTTTCTTGGACGTCACCGCCTTCGACGAGGCCCGCACCGCCCTGGCCCGCATGGTGCAGACGATGCACCCCGACCATCGAGTTGTGAGTGGCCTGGAGCCGTGACTGCTGCTTGCCCGCATCAGCAGGGGCGACCGCTGCCTGCTGCTCCGAATGCTGCTTGACTGCTCCAATGTGGCGGAGCGCCTGCACCGGCACCGGTGCAAGGACTCCATAAATGCGTGAACTGTTCGGAACCAGAGAGGCTGGAGAACCTACTCTGCTTCTGCCTACACCACGCGGGGCCCAGAGCAGAACTCCACCGAGAGCTCCACCGTCAAGGCCTTCCCAGCTCCGGCATGGAGGACCTACTGTTCCCGAAGGGGCCTGCGGCAACCCGACGGGAAGTCTTGGCCCATCTGATTCGTTACTTGGAGACCACCGGCCTCACGCAGCGGCTGTAGCCCGGACTGCAGTGACTGACTGATGTGCCCGTACTGACAGCCTTATATCTTATTCTTTACCCTCTCCTTATATATTTTTCTGTCTCGTTCTCTACTTTATCCTTTCACTCCCCCTCTACTTCCCTTCCTCCACTAGGGTAGTATGCAGGTGAGCTCCCTACAGAGCTCAAAAATATACCCAGTGCACTTCCTTTCCTTTTATTTTCCCACAAACCCTAATACCACTCCGAGTCGCCGAAACGTAGCCTGGGGACTCTTGACTTTAAAATGCACAAGTAATTACACAATGTCCTTTTAAGTGCACGCATCTTCAGTACACTATCCTGTCTTGTCCACACCTGTCATAAACCTCCCGTAGTGTGATTTTTCTTTATGCGCGTGAACCCCGTTCATGTGCGTTGTTTAATCCTCTCCAGGGCCACTCATTCCAAATTGTATTCCACTACGCTACCCCTCGGCTTCGCTCCCGTATATGAGGCCTTCTGTTCTTGATGCCCTTTAAGAAATTGGCAGATCCTCACAAGAGGTGGGAATTGCCCTAACGCTAAGCTTTTATCGAGGCATAACTGAGTTCAAATAAACTTCGTGAAACCCCAACTTTGTTTTTAAATGCGAATGCATTTATTAGCCGGGGGTTGTCTTGCTCCGTTGGCCGGCGTGCGCCTGCATTCCTCTAGCGCGAGCGCACGTGAGCGCGTGCCTCGTAGTTCTGCCTTCGTCGTCGTCGTCGTCGTAAATGCGAATGTGCGCCTGCATTCCTCCAGCGCGAGCGCACGTGAGCGCGCGCCTCGTAGTTCTGCCTTCGTCGTCGTCGTCATCGTCGTAACTGCGAATACATTTCTTAGTCGGGGGCTCGAGACGCCGTTGCCGCGCAGCTGGACGCGGCTATGGAAAGTGTGCGCGTGCGCTCCAAACCCTCTGACCCCATAGTTTTGGTTGGCGACTTCAACGTTGACGTGCGCAAGAAGAGTGGCGAGTGGCTGGTCGAATACATGCAGACCAGGCACTCTATGCATTGTCTCTCTGCCGGCTTCGACACGTGCCCCACTACCATTCACGGGAGTTGCATTGATCTGGTCTTTACGCGAAACTGTGACGCGCGTATGCTTCTCAGAGACCCTTTGACCGTGTACTTTAGCGATCACAAGGCAGTGATTGTGGCCGTCAGGTACAACGATAACACAAACAGGTGCTGATGAATAAATGATTACGTTCACACTCTCGTCATTAATTACGCCATTACTCGCAACACACTCATCGGCGCACCCAATGCATTCGCATTTCTGCACGATTCCCTTCGGGGAGGTGCGGGGGAATTTTTTTAGTGTTATTGTGCTTGGTGTAGTTGCTAATTATTTAGAACGCTGATCCGTGGCGAGTGCCTTGTGAAACACGGGACGTACCGAGAAACGATCAACATTCCAATGTCCCCGCAAAAGACGCCACCAGCTCTCAGAAAACGTGATACCCGCAGGAACTAAGCTTTCCCAGGCAATTCCCTTCACCCTACCCGCGAGTCTCTTACCGGGCCCCGCGGGCGCGGTAAGAGGGAGGGTAGGTAGTGCGGTCGCGTGCAAGATAAAACCCAGAGGCATACTGTGCCAGGAAACAGCAGTAGCAGCCAACTGCAAATCTCGCTGAATAGTCAAAAACGTTCCGAGAATCCTACAGAAAATCCTGCAAAAAATCATAGCGCGATGCGCGAGCCGCGGATCACACGCCAAGGAACAGCGGTGTCGAGGAGGGTCGGAAGGGAGAAGGAGAGCTTCGGTTTAAAATAAAACAAATTTTTTTATGTAGTGACCTGGTTCATCAGTCTGGTCTCATCTGGTTAGGCGAGTGCCCACTGCGGTCTATTACCCGCACCCTGAGCCCCTCGAGTAGGATCCCCGAGGCGACCTGCCCCGAGCGTCCGCGTCAGCGAAGGAGCGCGGCGGGGCAGGCACGCGTGAAGAGACCGGGGCCGCTCCAGGATTAACATGCGAGGGACAGTCGCGGGAACCGTGCAGCCGGTGTTCCACACGACGCGCGCCAGGCGGATGCTGACAGCGGGGAAAGAGAGAGGATAGCCGTTAAGAAAGGAGCCGCCGCTCCATTTTGATTCCGCAGGGCTGCGAGTCTCGAAAGGTTATAAAAAGAACCGGCTGGCATAAAACGTGGCCCTTTGTCCGCGGCCTCCGCTTCGTTTGTCATGGGCGTCGTTTACGGTGTCGCTCCATTTGGGCGCGTGCGTGCTCAGTTTATACGGTAGTCGCCAGGGGGTGCCATGTATCCCTGAGCGTGAGCTCTATTAAGAGGGCCCGCATTCGCGCACCTTTCAATGCTTCCCAAGTAGTGAAAGACATTCGCCGAAAAAAGGGCCACTGCAAGAGTATGAGACCGCTCGGAACGGCATTGTAGAATGTTTGGGAGTACGCGAATCAACGTCGAACAGTTTATGGGATGTAGAAAGGCCAGAAGAGGACAAGCTGCAATGTCCATAGTCACAGAGAATGCCTTTATATACATATGCATAGCCCTAAACGTCCGTGGCTGTTAGACTCCACGTGGGATCATAAATTCACACGGAAAACAGCAATATTCAATAAAACCAACTATCAAACACATGCTCTCGGACAGCTGAGGTTTGCACAGTGAAAGCTGGAGTACCTAGTATCCGAGCCCTCCAGGAATGGGTCACTGTTAAAGCTCACAAGAGTGCGAAAGAAACGCTTCGCTCATTATGGGACTCTGCTACAGGGCCGTTGACCGCAGGCTGTGAATTCTTTCCCCTCCCATATCCAGTTCTCCCTTGTGAGACCAGTGTTCCATTTGGTTTTTTAATAAACTTTTCACCCCCTTTAGGACTTTAATGAAAGTCGGTCATATTTCAGTTGTGAGCATTTTAACATTGTCAGACAGTCAAGCCAGCCAGCGCAAGATACTGATTTGCGAACGTATGCACCCTTGCGGTGTTTGATGAATGAAGACAACTTGGGGCGGGAGAACCTGAACCAGTTCCGCCATTGTCAGCCTAGATGGCGTGTCACATTCCTCCTTGAGGCCAAAGACCAGAGGCCATGGCCTAGGGTAAGTCGGAGACTCACTTGCACGGGCAAGTTGATGGGTACTTTTATTTCTTGCAATAGCGTGGTGTCCGGAGCTACAATTCGACAAAGAAGAATCGCTGGTGGTCAACTTTCACGTAGGGCGTTAGTTTTTGAAGGAAAGGTGCGGTAATAGTTAATGGTGAATTGTCCGGGCTCCTTGACTTTCTGTGTGAATGGTTGCGACGCCGTTGGAAGGGGCTTTTGTAATATGAATTCAGAGATAAAGTGTGTCTTAGCGGTAGCAAAGGAAAGCACGTGCGAATAGTGCCAGGTTTTGTCTCCCCCAGGAGCCATTCCGTCCGCCCACTAGGCATTGTCTGTGAAGATGGTATTAATACAGCGCGTCGTTTGCGATGGTGTAGTAAAAATGACAACTCTGCGTCTCGCGGGAAGCACGATAAGGAGCATGTCTCAGGAGTATTAGATTGATATTTATGCGTAGGAAACTGTTTCATGACAAAGTCATTAGGTAGAGGGATAGGCGGGTAGCTGGAAAGACGACGTTAGACAAAATCGGGCCATTAGAGCTAGTTAACACCCAGTATTTCGCTGCAGTCCGGGCTTAAGCTAGCGTAATGAGGTAGTTGCTTGACGAGGTCCGCGACTAAAATTTAATTGTGCAGCTGAACTATTCCTCTCAGCTTGTACTGAACTAGCGTGAGTCCGAGATGGGCAACAGCGTACAGCAACTTGAAAATAACGTGCATGACAGGTTATTGTGCTAGTATGCTTTGAAGCTTTCTTTGGGGGTTGGTTCGGTGCAGGTTGTTAAGAATAAGGGGTGTCTGTTAGGTGAATTCCGATCTCACACACTGAAGTTCTTTCTTTTTAGGGCTCAAGCACTAGGGCGAAAGGTAACACATAGGTAGGCACCGAAAAAATTACGCCCATCTTCCCGCGAGGGAACCCTGATGTGATGCGACGCATCAGGGGGGAGCGTTTGGACTGACGATGGTATTGGATTGCGTCAGTCCACTTACTGAAGGGACTGTCGCTTCCATCACGTCTTCATCGGAAGATCTTGCACGGAGGTATCGTCAAGCAAAGTCAAGTCAAATCAAGTTCGAGAGCGAGCGCCAGACTGATCCGGCGCCGTGCGCTCCCCCGCTTATATTCCCGCTTTTGAAAGGAGAGGAGCCGGGGTGGAGAGTCGCGCGCATGCGCACACATGCGTGCACCCAGAGCAGCGAAGCGCACACGCGCAGCTGTTGTTATGATAATGAGACAGAGTGAGAGTGTTGCGCACAGCTGTCGGAGAGAAGAACGGAGGAGAGTTGCGCATGTGCAGTGAGCGTGCGGACAACGCCGCGACAACGACAACAATGGAGGGACATACCTGAGAGCAAGAGATGCGTCGCATCTAAAAAGAGACTGATGTACACACGTTACAGTGAGCAAGGTCCATTGCGCCCACGTAGTGACGCGAAATAAGCCAATAAGGCGGGCTTGCTCATATTGAGCAAATCTGCGTCAGATCATGCTATAATATTTTGGCATATTGCAAGATATCAATGTGAACATGTCAGACCAATGGATGGCAAAAGACCATAAGGACTATGAAGTAGTGATAGAGTAGTGTTACTTTTGAATTATTGTCAAGACGACGGCACCATCTGGTTTTTGTGGGCAGGGTCAGACACAGATAAAGAGCTTGGTGTGGGCAATGTCCCCAACTTCATTGGAAATTTCGTTCATGAGTTTCCTGGTTGACATGATGCACCAGATGGGGACACCACTCAAACATCTCACCGCCAATAGGTGGTAACTCGTCATGATTGGATGCTCTTTCATATTAACCCCATTGATTGTTCTTAACTGATAAGAACGTGCCGAAGTTGTTGAAACTAAAATATTGGCAGGGGCAATTGTTATTGGCGCCGAAGGCTTCTTGCTTGTGGAGTGCTGAATGCTATGGGCGGGCCCCAGTCGGGCCACCCATGATCAGTAAGCAGCCCTACTTTTGTATTTCTCCAGCACTTGCGCTTGGCGCACGCCGATTCGGGGTGGCAATCAGGCAGTTTACACGGATGCTTAAATAGCAAGAAGAGCAATGGCGGCTCACTTCTGCCAAAAGTTGACCGTTAACACCAGCGCACCAGTAAAGCGGAGCACATATAAACAGCCCGAGTAACGTCACGCAGAAGAGCTTAATTCACTGAAGACCCAGTTGTACCACCCTGGACATCTACCAGGAGTACAAAGCCTTTGCCTCGAACTGCCTCTCCAGGGAAGTGAGTAAGTAATAAGCCTATAATCTGGACATTTGTCCTGCTCCGCATGGCGTACAGAATTTGAGGATCGTTTCTTTCTAGCGAATAAAAAAAGTAGGCCAGGACAATAACAGAGTGGTTCATTGATTCAGCCATGAACATACCCGCAGCAAAGCACCTGTCCCTGCACACTCCGCACACCTGTCAGTTGCAGGCGGGCGACCGCTTGGCGGCATTCCGGTTGCGACACGATGCGCGACTCACGCATCGCCGGCTACGGTGCCTCCGCCCAACAAAGAGCGGAAAAGAACGCTGTATCGCCGCCTTGTCCGGCTTCATTCCGGCTGCCCCGTGGTGTCGTTTTGGGGAACTTGGTCACTCAATTCAACCTGATGTCCTCTGATGGATGGCCCACTCCCTATGGCCATCCTACTTAGTTGGTGTTGCTGCCCCGTGATCTGTCTGTGGTTCGGATGTCCGCACATTTGTACGTCTTGGCCAGCTACTTCGTCCCGATGCCCAGCAGTAGGGCGCCGTTGGCACCCTCGTTGAGCGCCCATCCTGTAACTTCCCAGTTCAGAGATGTTTTTGAAGGGCCTACTTCAGTGCCAAACGGCACGGTGTGTTTACGGTCGTGAATTCGCTCACTTATTTGTTCTAGGTTGAGAGAGAGAAAGCGAGAGAGAGAGAGAGAGAGAGAGAGAGAGAGAGAGAGAGAGAGAGAGAGAGAGAGAGAGAGAGGCAGGCAGAGGCGTTTATTAGGAGTATTGATCAGAAGATCATGTGGAAGGGGTTGCTCACGTCATGGGGCGGAAAGCGAGAATTCCAGCAGGCCAACATTTTCAGTGTTCCCAAGTGAATCCTAGGTGTAACTTCGAACAAATTAATACAGAGCCTACAGTGGGCACCCGGTTGTCCACATGTTCCTGCGATAATGGAACTGATATTTGCTGGAACACATTTGGGTATATTCTGTTTAGATCTCTTAACCGACGTTATAAACACAGCCCCCAACACTCCCTACCCATATTTTTATCGTGAAGTGCATGAGGGCAATAGTGCAAGTAATAATCCATCCGTAGCTGCGTCTGCGTATACATATGCGTACTGAAATCCCCCTGCACTTCCATCCTGTGGCTTTGATACCCACCTCCGCCCTAAGGAATCACGCTAGGGTAGGCTACGCTATACATATATATATATATATATATATATATATATATATATATATATATATATATATATATATATATATATATATATATATATATATATATATATATATATATATCATCACCAGCCTATCTACGCGCACTGCAGGGCAAAGGCCTCTCCCATTATTCTCCAATTACCTCGGTCCTGTGCCAACTGTGACCAATTTATCCCCGCAAACTTCTTGATCTCATCTGCCCATCTAACTTTCTGCCGCCCCCTGCAACGCTTGCCTTCTCTAGGAATCCACTCTGTTGCCCTTAATGACCAGCGGTTATCTTGCCTTCGCATTACATGCCCTGCCCACGTCCATTTCTTTTTCTTAATTTCTACTAATATGTCTTTAACACCAGTTTGCTCCCTGACCCACTGCGCTCTCTTCTTGTCCCTTAATGTTACACCTATCATTTTCCGCTCCATCGCCCGCTGAGTCGTTCTCAATTTAAGTTGAACCCTCTTAGTGAGCCTTTAAGTTTCTGCCCCGTAGGTGAGTACCGGTAAGATGCAGCTGTCATACACTTTCTTGTTCAGCGACAATGGTAGGCTGCTATTCATTATCTGAGAATGTCTGCCATATGCACCCCACCCCATTCTGATCCTTCTAATTATCTCCGCTTCATGGTTAGGATCTGGGGTCACAACTTGGCCTAAGTAGATATATTCGCTTACCACTTCCACTGCCTCGCCACCTATCTCAAACTGCTGTGCTGTCCCGAGGTTATTGATCATTACTTTAGTTTTCTGCATATTAATTTTCAGGCCCACGGTTCTACTCTGTTCGCCCAGTGCGGAAAGCATGCTTTGCAATTCGTTCCCCGAGTTACTTAGCAAGGCAACGTCAACAGCAAATCTGAGGTTACTGAGGTATTCTCCATTAACCCTTACTCCCACCTGTTCCCAATCCAACGTTCTGAATACTTCTTGTAAGTATGCTGTGAATAACATTAGAGAGATTGTGTCTCCTTGTCTGACACCCTTCCTTATAGGTATTTTACTGCTCTCCCTATGGAGGATGATGGTAGCTGTAGACCCATTGTAGATATCCTCTAGTATTCTTACATAATGCTCATCTACCCCCTGGTTCCGTAATGCCTGAATGACTGCTAGGGTTTCGACCGAGTCAAATGCTTTCTCATAATCTATGAAGGCTATATATAGGGGTTCAGTATACTCAGCGCACTTCTATATCACCTGATTGATCGTGTGAATATGGTCCATTGTTGAATTACCTTTACGGAACCCTGCTTGTTCTTTAGGTTGACTCACGAGGTCGCGGGTTCGATTCCCGGCCGCGGCGGCCGCTTTTCTGATGGAGGCGAAGAGCAAAAACGCCCGTGTGTACGAGATTTCGGCGCACGGTAAAGATCCCCAGGTGGTCAAAATTAATCCGGAGCCCTCCACTACGGCGCGCCTCATCGCCTGCGTTGCGTCGGCGCGTTAAACCGCACAATCAATCAAAATCTTTAGGTTGACTGAAATCTAAGGTTGCAGATTCGGTTAGCGATTACCTTGGTAAATACCTTGTAGACGACTGACAGTAAGCTCATCGGCCTGTAATTTTTCAAGTCCTTCATGTCACCTTTCTTATGGATTAGGATGATGTTCGCGTTCTTCCAAGATTCCGGTACCATTGCGGTCATTAGGCATTTCGTATACAGGTTTGCCAGTTTTTCAAGTACAATTTCTGTGCCATCCTTCAAGAGGTCTGCTGTTATCTGATCCTCACCAGGTGCGTTGCCTCCTTTCATTTCTTTCAATGCCTTCCTTACTTCTTCGGTCGTTACTGGTGGGATGTCTATCTCCTCTGAACTACTGTCTGGTTCGACATTATCGTGTACGTCCCGGCTACTGCACAGATCCCTATAGAACTCCTCGGCCACTGTGACTATTTTATCCCTATTTGTGATGACATTGCCTTGCTTATCCTTAAGTGCATACATCTGATTTTTCCCCACGCCAAAACGTCTCTTCACTGCTTTCAGGCTACCTCCGTTCTTTACAGAGTATTCGATCCTCTCCATATTATACTTCCGTATGTCAGCTGTCTTAGGCTTATTGATTAACTTTGAGAGCTCGGCTAGTTCTATTCTGTCAGCTGCGGCAGAGATTCTCATGGTTTGCCGTTTCCTGATTAGATCTTTCGTCTCCTGTGAGAGTTTACCGGTAACCTGTCTAGCCATAGTGCCCCCGACTTCTACTGCATGCTCCGTGATAATGCGTGTAAGGTTGTCGCTGGCTTCCTGTGTCGTAAGCTCGGCTTCCTCGTTAAGGGCGGAATATCGGTTCTGCAGCGCGATCCTGAATTCTTCTACTTTACGTCTTACTGTTAGCTCATTTATCGGCTTCTTTCGTACTAGCTTGTTGCGGTCCCTCCTCAAATCTAGCCTAATTCGAGATCTTACCATACGGTGGTCACTACACCTTACCCTTCCGAGCACTTCCACATCCAGCACGACGCCAGGGTTATCGCATAATATGAAGTCTATTTCATTTTTGTGCTCCCCATTCGGGCTCCTCCAGGCCCACTTCCGACTCTCTCGTTTAGAGAAGACGGTATTCATTATGCGTAGGTTATTCCGTTCTGCAAACTCAACTAGTAGGTCCCCCCTGCTATTTCTACAGCCCAGACCATAGTTCCCAACTGCCTTGTCTCCAGCCTGATTCTTGCCTACTTTAGCATTGAAGTCCCCCATAACTACGGTATACTGTGTTTTTACGTTAGCCATTGCCGATTCCACATCTTCATAGAAGCGTTCCACTGCTTGGTCGTCGTGGCTGGATGTGGGCGCGTAGCCCTGCACCACCTTGAGCTTGTACCTCTTATTGAGCCTAATTACAAGACCTGCTGCCCTTTCGTTAATGCTATAGTATTCGTCTATGTTGCCAGTTATGCTTTTATTGACTAGAAATCCCACTCCCAGTTCTCTTCTGTCCTGTAGCCCACGGTAACATAGGACGTGTCCATCTGTGTTCTCCTTCATTTTCTGGGGTATTTATATTTACTACAACTATATATATATATATTGTGGGAACGCGACCTTAGCGCGTTCCCTTTGGTTCGGCTTCGCCACACCGCTTGCTCCTCGCGGGAACTTGCTCAGCAAGACGTCGGCGAGGGGGATCTACCTCCTCGCCGTAGGAGTGTCTTTAAGCCGGTGAGCGCGCGCGGGATGCGAGCTGCGGGGGAGAGTTGGAGCTCGGGAAGCGAGGCGAGAGGACGTGCCTAGCGACCTCCTTCCTTCGAGGATCGGGCAAAAAGGAGGGCGACAATGGCTGCCATCGGTGTCCCAGCGAGGCAAACGCGAGCGCGCTGAGGCGGCGCCCCGGCGATGACTGTTGTCGCGGTGAGTCGAACCTCTCGATTCCCTTAAATTGCCCGGGCGAGGAACTAGATCCTCGCCGTCAACCAGCTAGCCTGCATGCTCTTTGAATGTTTATTATCCTGTAATAAATGTCAATGAGCGAAAACACTTGTCGCTTCCTTTGTTCCGTCGAGCCACGGCCCGCCGCGGCTGGCGCGGTACAGCGCGCAGCCGCGGGGTGGGGGCAGATAGCTTGCTAGCTGGACGAAACGAGAAGACGGAGACGGATTAGTCTCTCTCGTCGCCGGTTTTGCTATTGCAGGGAAAAGTAAACCAATCTACTTTAACCCCTCTATAACCCCACATCTGGCGCATCAACGTGGGGCTGGCTCTCGGAACATGGAACATGTCTTTGTTCGGTGTGAGAAAAGTTCTTTGTCCGAACCTGACAAGTGTTACTGCTAGCGTGAATCAGATCGCTAGCGGAGGCAGGCGTACTTTCTTGAGAGCGGAGTGAACGTTGCTACAATGTGCTAGAACATGTGAGCGCCGAGTTTTCTCAGTGCGCCGTTTAGGCGGGACGTTTCTGCCGCGGCAAATTGAGGCACTGAAATTCTGAAGTCCAGCACCCATGACGCGCTAGGGCATAAGGCCCGCGCTGTAATTGCAAGCCCGAAGTGAGCGAGTACGGAAGCTGCGTTGTTTGGCCCGATTTTCTTTTTCTCTGCTGTCTCTTTTATCGACTCCGGGAGTCGGGGCTCTTCGAGCCGTGTGGCCAGGGGCCACGGGTGCCGTATGGGCTGTCTGGTATTGCGGCTCGGCACCGGGCGTTCCGACATCGCGAGACGCGATGGGCGCCGCCGCTCATTAAGCTGTTTGTGTTGCAGCGAGCGGGTAGGGCCGACGACAAAGCCGATGTCTCCTTCACGGCTGTGCGAATGGGGCAGTAGAGCAAGCCTCTGGGTTGCCGGTCGTTGCCAAAGATGCGTATTGCCCGAAGGCTTTTCGGAGCCGGCACCGCGTGGGAGAGGGCACGACCGAGGGGGACGTAGCTCGGGAGCAGACGGACGGGAAACGGCCCCTCTTCTCCACTGAATGGCGGGGTGCGTGTCGTCGGAATGCTTGTTTTAAGTGGTTCTGCACGTAGCGAGAAAACAGATCTCCTTCGCCTCAAGAAAGTGAGTTTTTTTGTGCGCTGTCGGAAACCGTCTTTTGACAGCCGCAATTGTTTAGCGTTGTGCCACGCGGCCGATGCTGAGGAATAGCATTTCTTCCTTGCCTGACTTCATGGCTTGCGGGAATGCCGATGTGATACGCAATGCGAGTTGAGTCACCCAGGCTTGCTTGCTACGCGATGTCTGTGATGCCACCTGCTGCTCCGAGTCTACGAGCGTTCCAGAGCTGGGGACCACTCGCGGCTGTCCTGGCGTGGCGGCTACTTGGAGGAGGCCTGGCAGCGGCTCCGTGGGAGTTCCCTACGGCTGCTGTTTACCTCCATGACGGAGGGCGTGTTGGTGCGGGCGGCGCCGTCGTGTGCTTCATGGCTTGGCGTCACTTCGACGCTGTGCCGCACTTTGCGGTCGCGAGGCTCCTGGACCTGCTGATACGTCCTCGGTGCGTCCGGGCTGACAGCAGCAGCTGTACGGACGTCATCTATCAGCGCAGTCGCTACACTTGCTCGGGCTGGCTTCAGCCTTACCCTTCGAAACCCTGGCCTGCTGTCTTCGGCCATGGCCGGACGGGACCTGCTGAACCTCACCACCGACTGACAAGAGCGCCAGTGCGAGCAACGATGCTCGTGTTGGCCTGAGCTGTGCTGCGCTACGTCGAACCTATAGCTGAGAACTCTGCGGCCCCCGTTGCATTGGGCCAGCTTATGCCTTCTCAGCGGGTCTTGACGAAAGCAGCCCTAGGCACAGCTGTCTACGACGAAACTGCATCTGCGCTTGGCATGCCTAATCGAGCCAAAGTGTGCACCGTCACCTCAGAGGTGTTACCTGCGACACCTGAGCGTTAGATTGTGCATGGGCGAAAGATTGTGCATGCGGCTGACGATGCATGTTTGATGACGGCGAGTGCGAGGACAGCTACTACGCGGGGGCGAACCTTCATGTTCTGTATACTGTTACGAACATTGCGTTTAGATGTCCCCGTGTGCTATTCTTTCCACCGTACGGAAACGTTTAAGGTTGGAGGGATGTGGGAACGCGACCTTAGCGCGTTCCCTTTGGTTCGGCTTCGCCACACCGCTTGCTCCTCGCGGGAACTTGCTCAGCAAGACGTCGGCGAGGGGGATCTACCTCCTCGCCGTAGGAGTGTCTTTAAGCCGGTGTGCGCGCGCGGGATGCGAGCTGCGGGGGAGAGTTGGAGCTCGGGAAGCGAGGCGAGAGGACGTGCCTAGCGACCTCCTTCCTTCGAGGATCGGGCAAAAAGGAGGGCGACAATGGCTGCCATCGGTGTCCCAGCGAGGCAAACGCGAGCGCGCTGAGGCGGCGCCCCGGCGATGACTGTTGTCGCGGTGAGTCGAACCTCTCGATTCCCTTAAATTGCCCGGGCGAGGAACTAGATCCTCGCCGTCAACCAGCTAGCCTGCATGCTCTTTGAATGTTTATTATCCTGTAATAAATGTCAATGAGCGAAAACACTTGTCGCTTCCTTTGTTCCGTCGAGCCACGGCCCGCCGCGGCTGGCGCGGTACAGAGCGCAGCCGCGGGGCAGATAGCTTGCTAGCTGGACGAAACGAGAAGACGGAGACGGATTAGTCTCTCTCGTCGCCGGTTTTGCTATTGCAGGGAAAAGTAAACCAATCTACTTTAACCCCTCTATAACCCCACAATATATATATATATATGTATATATATATATATATATATATATATATATATATAGCAGAACAGAGAGATACGGGACGAGGGACTCGGTAAAGATACATATCAAGGTTGCAGTCGTCATTGCCAGTGCTATTCGGCTTTTTTTTCGAAATATATAATAGGGCCGAATGACGTGTGCTTGTCACGTTTCTTTGATTCATTGATAAATAAGCGAAAATATAAGTCGAGAAAAAATCCGCCGTTTTCCGGGAGCGGGACTCGAACCCACATCTCCGCATAACCGGTGCGGTGCGTTAACCAATTACGTAATTGGTTAACGCACCGCACCGGTTATGCGGAGATGTGGGTTCGAGTCCCGCTCCCGGAAAACGGCGGATTTTTTCTCGACTTATATTTTCGCTTATTTATCAATGAATCAAAGAAACGTGACAAGCACACGTCATTCGGCCCTATTATATATTTCGAAAAAAAAGCCGAATAGCACTGGCAATGACGACTGCAACCTTGATATATATATATATATATATATATATATATATATATAGTATAAGTAAAGAGTCGGATACACCGCAAGAACAATAACAAACAAGGTTTACTTACGTAGCGGCAACGGGACTTGCCTTCATCAGAGTACAAATACATGATTTTGCTATCGAAAAATTTGGAACACATTTCTTATATAGCTTTGCAGAAAACTGTGAGAAGGAGCGGAAAATGTTTCGGAAATGGAGAGTATGCATACAGTCGGGCTACGCCTGTGTTACAACAACAACAAATAAACAAGCAAAAAAAGGGGGGGGGAGCGAGAGAGAGAAAGGGGTCGTGTTAACAATGCAGCGTTCAAGGTTGCACCATGACGGGTCAACGTATACCGCGTGGGCTACAAGTTCAGACAATGGGGGAAACTGGACAACCACGGTTTCAAAAGAAAGGGAAGAGTATACAGTAAGGTATTCAGTGGCTGGGGAGACTGGTTGGGGGAAAGATAAGATGGGTGTGCCCCCCGCGGATGAAGAGAATAGATACGGGGCACAAAAAAGCATTTCACAGAAGCTAGCAACTGAACAGGAAATAGGTAGGGTCACAAAGGGTTGAACATTAATAGATAACAAAAGGTTAAACATTCTTAAGTGGTGGTGGGAACGAGGGCATTTGAACATCATAAAGCAACGATTTTAGAATCCGCCTTCAAAACGCACCACGACCGCGAAGTTCGGGAATCTTATCTCATTTATAAGTTTGGGTCAGCCACACTTGGTATTAATGAAAGCTATGGAAAACTAACGTGCTTACCCCTCGAATAAAATTGGCGGCTTCATAATTTTTATAACTATGTTCATTAATCCTACCCTTGAGTTTCCCATCAGAAATCGCAGAAACTCTCCTAATACAGAAGCTTTATTAGCCTAATGCGGCTCAACAATGCCATTTGTCCTGGGGAAGGAGGCCTCATTCCCACCACCACTTAAGAATGTTTAACCATTTGTTACCTATTAATGTTCAACCCTTTGTGACCCTACCTATTTCCTGTTCAGTTGCTAGCTTCTGTGAAATGCTTTTTTGTGCCCCGTGTCTATTCTCTTCATCCGCGAGGGGCACACCCATCTTCGCTTCCGCCCCAACCAGTCTCCCCAGCCACTGAATACCTTACTGTATACTCTTCCCTTTCTTTTGAAACCGCGGTTGTCCAGTTTCCCCCATTGTCTGAACTTGTAGCCCACGCGGCATACGTTGACCCGTCATGGTGCAACCTTGAACGCTGCTTTGTTAACACGACCCCTTTCTCTCTCTCGCTCCCCCCCTTTTTTTGCTTGTTTGTTTGTTGTTGTTATAACATAGGCGTAGCCCGACTGTATGCATACTCTCCATTTACGAAACATTTTCCGCTCCTTCTCACAGTTTCCTGCAAAGCTAGATAAGAAATGTGTTCCAAATTTTTGCGAGAGCAAAATCATGTAACTGTACTCTGATGAAGGCAAGTCCCGTTGCCGCTACGTAAGTAAACCATGTTTGTTATTGTTCTTGCTGGGAATCCGACTCTTTACTTATACTATATATATATATATATATATATATATATATATATATATATATATATATATATATATATATATATATATATATATATATATATATATATATATATATATATATATATATATATATATATAGGAAATACAGAAAGAAATGCCGGCAGTCTACAACGCCAAAGAAGGCATAGGGGAATGGTTAGACTATTTTTTATCGTTAGTGACGTTACATTATTATTTTTTATTTTTTACGTGAGAAAGAAAGAAAGAAAAACACGCGCCCAGAGTGGGGACCGAACCCACGACTTTCGATTAGATCTCGAATACCTTACCTATTCGGCTATCTGGGCGACTGTGTTCTCCTTCACTTTCTGGGGTATTTATATTTACTGTATATATACTGTATATTTATATACAGTATATATACTGTATATTTACTGTATATTTACTGTATTATATATTTATATTATATATATGCACTTGTAGTAAATATAAATACCCCAGAAAGGGAAGGAGAACACAGTCGCCCAGATAGCCGAATAGGTAAGGTATTCGAGATCTAATCGAAAGACGTGGGTTCGGTCCCCACTCTGGGCGCGTGTTTTTCTTTCTTTCTTTCTCACGTAAAAAATAAAAAATAATAATGTAACGTCACTAACGATAAAAAATAGTCTAACCATTCCCCTATGCCTTCTTTGGCGTTGTAGACTGCCGGCATTTCTTTCTGTATTTCCTAACGAGCCCCTCATTTCCAAACCATATTATCGTGCGAAAGCTTAGCGAGGGCCTCGGTTCTGGCAGCCTTGATGCCAAGGTAGCAAAGAGGGTTTCCCGCCAGTTACCCGCTTGTGACAGGCTGTAGACGTTAAAGTCACGCCCCGGGGGTTGAAAAGAAGGCCCCCTTCTCCCCGTGTAGTCTGAGTGGCGCTGGCTACCACCCTCAAGCGTCAGATACAGTTGTAGTAAATATAAATACTCCAGAAAGTGGAGGAGAACACAGTCACCCAGATAGCCGAATTGGTAAGGCATTCGCGATCTAATCGAAAGGCGCGGGCTCGGTCCCCACTCTGGGCGCGTGTTTTTCTTTCTTTCTTTCTCACGTAAAAAATAAAAAATAATAATGTAACGTCACTAACGATAAAAAATAGTCTAACCATTCCCCTATGCCTTCTTTGGCGTTGTAGACTGCCGGCATTTCTTTCTGTATTTCCTAACGAGCCCCTCATTTCCAAACTATATTATCGTGCGAAAGCTTAGCGAGGGCCTCGGTTCTGGCAGCCTTGATGCCAAGGTAGCAAAGAGGGTTTCCCGCCAGTTACCCGCTTGTGACAGGCTGTAGACGTTAAAGTCACGCCCCGGGGGTTGAAAAGAAGGCCCCCTTTTCCCCGTGTAGTCTGAGTGGCACTGGCTACCACCCTCAATCGTCAGATACAGTTGTAGTAAATATAAATACTCCAGAAAGTGAAGGAGACCACAGTCACCCAGATAGCCGAATTGGTAAGGCATTCGAGATCTAATCGAAAGGCGCGGGCTCGGTCCCCACTCTGGGCGCGTTTTTCTTTCTTTCTTTCTCACGTAAAAAATAAAAAATAATAATGTAACGTCACTAACGATAAAAAATAGTCTAACCATTCCCCTATGCCTTCTTTGGCGTTGTAGACTGCCGGCATTTCTTTCTGTATTTCCTAACGAGCCCCTCATTTCCAAACTATATTATCGTGCGAAAGCTTAGCGAGGGCCTCGGTTCTGGCAGCCTTGATGCCAAGGTAGCAAAGAGGGTTTCCCGCCAGTTACCCGCTTGTGACAGGCTGTAGACGTTAAAGTCACGCCCCGGGGGTTGAAAAGAAGGCCCCCTTTTCCCCGTGTAGTCTGAGTGGCACTGGCTACCACCCTCAAGCGTCAGATACCGTTGTAGTAAATATAAATACTCCAGAGAGTGAAGGAGAACACAGTCACCCAGATAGCCGAATTGGTAAGGCATTCGAGATCTAATCGAAAGGCGCGGGCTCGGTCCCCACTCTGGGCGCGTGTTTTTCTTTCTTTCTTTCTCACGTAATTAATAAAAAATAATAATGTAACGTCACTAACGATACAAAATAGTCTAACCATTCCCCCATGCCTTCTTTGGCGTTGTAGACTGCCGGCATTTCTTGCTGTATTTCCTAACGAGCCCCTCATTATATATATATATATATTTGTATATATATATATATATATATATATATATATATATATATATAATGCTCCATAACAACCAGTTACTGCCATCACGGAGGAGAATTTCGTGAAAGTTGGCGACCAGAATGTCGTCGTCGCAGGGTCTTGCGCAATGCAAGCAAGACGTCTTGTATTGCGCCCAGCGCGGATACACTTTTTCGGGGAATTCGTATCATAAGTTTCAATATTCATGTAATGCTTATCGTTAAACGCAGTCATTGGTCATTTTGAAGAGTCGTATACAGTATGTAAAAAAATTAAAACTAATAATTCGTAACCGTAATTAATAAACCCTTGCTGCAGTTGGAATCTGTTTTTTGATCAGATTATTTTCAGGCTCGATAGTGGAAACAACGAAAAGTTTGCTTGTGTTTTACAGTGCATGTGAAACCATATTTTTGAAGGTCATCTGAAACACTGCTGATAAACATTTTCGCTATCTCCTTGGTGCCTCGAAGCAGGTTAGAATATATAGTTAACGCCAACACCGAGTGAAAGGGCATACTTGGCTCACCTATGCAGATACTTCTATCTGTTTTCGTTTGCTGCGGTTTTAAAGACAATAGTTCGTCTTGGGTTAGTTGAACGGGAAAATTTTGGTCTGTGTATCTGTATGTCTGTCTGTCACTCGATTCAACCAGCCGGCCAAACTTAACACATGCTGCGCAATAGTTTTATATACTCACAGCCAAATCTGAACGTCGAAGTCCGGTTTTCATGTTCATACTTGTGAACATGGTTTAACAAGGACAACCCATTACGCAAATATAAGGCAGAAAATCAAGACGGGAGTGATATTTGTCAAGTTCATTTATTAAAAAATTAGGAATGCGTAGCAAATAAAATACTACATCAACTGTAGAAAACCGTTGCCTGCCGTTGCCCATGCTTCCTGGGGGAATTTGGAAAATGAAATGGCAACAGCAACGAAAGGTTCCACTAGACGTTCCGTGTTCTGCTTCGAACGCTCGTGGAGTAGGGCAACTTGGTTCTATAAACGTTGTAGTCGGGTGCCTCGATTCACGCGTGCCTCCGCCGTACGGCAGCGCTGGCATCGAGGTACCCTACTTGGAGCAGAGGAACGGGGTAAATTTAAATTGACTTGAGCAAACCTCTAGCGTGTTATCTTGGAAGGAAAGAGACGGGAGAGGAAGAGCATGAGACGTGATCGGGAAAGAGAAGAGATGCATTTAATTGCCAGGGGCGCCAGTCGACTATCGCCTTGCGTCGACATTTGCAACCAAAGGAGCTGATACGCGGCCATTTTTTGTTTCAAAGGGACTATCGAGTGCGCTTGTTGCTGAAACCGAAATGAAGCGAGCCAATAAACGCGATACGGCTGGCGATGGTAAATAAATTTTATTTTTCGAAACTGGAAAGGGAACAGGATGGAGGAAGGAGTCTTTGACGGCCCTTCTCCGTCCAACGGCGACCCGTGGTGGCATGAGTAATGTAACTCAAGTAAAACGGGAAAACTGGGATTAGGCGAATAATATAAACAGTGGAATTAGTACTTGCTAGTAAAAAGGAATGATGAACATTGAAGCAGAGCAGGACAGCAGGGATGTTTGAATTCGTTTCAGTCAATGTATAGTTACAGATGAACTATCCATTGAATTCAGAGGGATTTTGATGATGATTCAACGTACGTGTCTACCTTAAGCGTTCACAATAAAGTATGTAGGGCCATCAAAAAGTAGCATTATCGCCGGGAGCTACATACATCGCAGACTGGAGTGTGAGGGGCATCCCAGCACAGTACACCATGTTTGCAATGATGAACCAGTGTTCAGTCGTTTCCCGGACATCGCAGAGCCGACAACTCACAGAAGACGTGAAAATATTTCTACCCTTTAGCTAGGTCTTAACGGGCAAGGTAAAAGTATGTAGGACTTAAAAGAACGTCTTCGTTAATTACAAGCTCGCGTAATTACATCATGTCGGCTAAGGTAAAGAGATATAGAGGATGGCGGGAAAGAGCATTGTTTTTTTAATTCCTGTAAAGTGTTTCCCGCCACGGTGTGAATTTGAGGCAAAGAGAGGCTACAAAAACCTTGAAGAAAAGTATACTTTGTTCATAATATGTACATACACGGCCGTGAATAAAAATTAGAATACAGTAAAAGATAATGTTGAATCAAAGCTCTAAAAATAGGGTCACATGAGTCACAAAAAAAAATAGAAACGGCACACTGTTCCCGTAAATGCAGGTGGCTCAGTCCGAGTCCCCTATAGCGCAGACGGGCCAAAAGAAATTATCCTGTCGCATGGGCTCCATAGAAGAAGGCCCTTGAACTGTACTGAAGGCCCTGTGAAGTCGCTGAAATTGGAATCTGCGCGAAGCGGAAAGTTCGGAGCAAGAAACATGTTGCACGCCTTAACTTCCCCGCAAATAGCACGATTGTGCAGATGAAAACTCTTAGTGTGACGACTGAGTGTCTACGCGCTCCCGCCAGATGCGTGTGCTGATATTATGGCCTCTTAATGCTGACACTTATTCTAAGAGCAAGAACAGAACTCCAGGGTTGTACTATAGATGTGCACATTAATCTCCACACAAGCCACATCGCAAATTGAAGTCGGTCAGCCAAAACCTTCTGAAAGATCTACGTTGAGTCGTCCTGGAGCCCTCGCTAACAATACATTGGAATTCCTGGTTTTGTATTTAATTTTTGTGGCTTCTTTAGCAGTTCCTCAAAACAAAGAGAGAGAGAAATATTTTTATTCATCGAGCAGACGCTGATGTACCGGCAAAACAAAAGAATGAGTATTCGAAGCGAACTGGTAGGTGACGCTGGGTGTGACAAGAGTCACCGGACTTGTACGTAATAGGTAGCTTCCTATAATATCTGGAGGCTCATTTGCACTAGGCTAATACTGACATGATAAGGACTCATGACACATGTCCTCACTCGTTTTTTTTATTTCTATGCAACATAGCGTATAAAATTTTGTCCTTGGAGAGTTATTCTAATCGTCTAGCTGCACGTCAGTGGTTGTCGCTGTAGGTCGTATCGTATGCGTGATCGTCTGCGAAATTTTTACTTGGGCACATTTGCAACCGCCCTGTGACTGCACCTGTACACTAAATAGCTGCGCGTCGTCCGTTCCTTTTCAGGAACGTATAGGCCGTCATTCGTTCATAGCATAAATCAAACCTGCGCCTTCCCTGGCACTGCACGCTATAATAACTGGAAAATACGTACCCTGGCCGTATTGTGGTGAGGTCACTGTTCAGCATGTAAAAAATTGGTCACTTGTCAGCAATGTTTTACATTCCATAAGAACCTAAAGAAGTAGTATAGACCGTTGTAGCGCCGCGTGACGTTACCACAACTGCAAGGCGTGATCATTTCGCCTGCATGTGTGGACAGCCTCCGCCAGGTAGAAGTAAGATATATATGCTTCGGGCCAAGGACATGGCGCGGGAGAAGCGTCGCGTTAAGAATGCGTGGCTAATAAAAGCAGGCATTCTAATCCGTTTTAAGATTTCAGGTTCTTAAGAGCAAAAACGCGACCAACGCAAATTGCTGCACTGAGAGCAAAACAGTGAAGAACAGCTTGTGACAGGAACTGTAGCGTATGCGATCCTGAAGAAGCCGCAGAGAAGGCTCGCGCATTCAAGGAATAAATGCAGAAAATTCTTCGCAAGGCTTCCATATTATTGCTAGCCCTACATTATTGCCGAAACAAGAGGATCTTGGCTTTGGCTTCGCTATTGATTCTGCATCAATCTAAGCAAAATGAAATACACGAGCCTTCGCCAATACTATGTGCCCCCGAGGGTAGATAGTCAGCACGTACAAGACAAAAACAGCCCCGAAACATCCGTGCGCGCTTCCCTAAATGACCACCGTCCACAGCAGCCAGACAAAGGTGCGCATCCTTCGCGGTCTTCTGCATGAGTTGTGGTTGCAACGGTGAGCCACTCTGGCAGGAGCCCTCCGACGACACAAAGCTAACGACTGTGACTGGAGCGCCGCTAACGTCCAGATGAAGGCGTACGCCCTGCGAACCCTTGCACCGCGGGAGTAGCAATGCAACGCGGTGCCTTCCGGCGACGGGGGACTGTGTAATTGTTTCTTGAATGCCGTTCAACAGTGAATGGAAATCTATTAGAGAAGCCAAGGGAAACCGGTTCAGCGGGCCGAGCGCTGCAGTGGTTTGGTTCTCCCGGAGAGCAGCTCTATCTGCCGAAGGACTGTGTCTCCTCGGTTATTAGCGATTTGCTCGCCGAACGGCAAACCCGCTGTGCTCCTGGCCCGCGCTTTTTGAGCAGCCCACGACTCCGTCGGCTGCGAGGCGAAGCGAGCATTCAGCAAACAACTCACTCAAGGGATGGCTAGCGGCTTTTCTGTCGATTCTACGTCTCGTCTGGTTTAATGAATAAGCAGCAGCCTGGGTGCAAGTGGCGCCTCCCAGGCGCCATTCAGAAGAAGATATTTTTTTGCTTCAGCAATTAAACATCTGTCAGTATCGCTTCAATGTGGCTCACGGGGCTTCCTACGAAAATGGCTGCATTACTTTGGCTCCATTAGCACCTATAATGTGCTTGCTCCTTTCGACATCTGGTTGCAAAGTTTCGGTATTTGTTGCCATCATATCAAACTACATCGCCCTGCTGGGGAGCGTGATGAGCACGGTGGAGGTAGCGAGACTGCTGAATTCTGAGGCACGCGGTTTGTTGATTTGACAAAGCAACTACCGAAAGCGGCTTGTCACTGCCAAGGTAAAAAGCGGCACCTAAAGCCGCCTGGCTCGACTTTTCTCGCCGGACAGCACGCGTAGCACACGAGTGTAGCACACTTGAAAATACATTGTAGACATGTGCAACATATACAAACACTAGAACATAAGAAAATCAGAATTATACATTATACAGCAGCATAGACAAATTGACGGAATAACCGAAGCGCGTGTATCACTTAAGTGACATCAACTTATTTAAAGCCAATGCGCAGCGACAAGGAGTCGCTGCACATTGGATTTAAATAAGTTAATGTCATGTTGATGCCAAAAGAGAGCGAAATTTAAAAAATGGACCACACATTTCTATACTTTTGATGAGTGCAAGGGCAAATGTGCCCGAAATTCCTAGCTGCTGTAGGGAATTCATTTCAGTGAATTTTCTGAAGACATGAAACAGGAAGAATTCTCTAATGTATCGATTGCAACGAAGACGTACAATTCAAAATATTTGGGATTTGTCATTCTGCTCTTGGCTACGCTCTGTAGTACACGCTAATTGTTTTACGAAACTCTGGTATCCAAAATGACATTATTTTCGGTATTTTTACGGATCCGAAAAAACTGCTCACAGCTTGTTCTGATTTCTAGAAACGTAATTTATGACAAACGCTGATGGCACAACGTTTTTGTAATAAATATTCGTTCCCATAAAAAGTATATACATGCGCGTTAGTGATTACGTAGCTTTTATTATAATTATATGGCTTTCTACTACGGAATGCATCTGTCCATATTGTACTTCGATGGGACCCCACCGCCAACCCCCCACCCTTCCCCAAATACAAACTAATACACAATTCTGCAAGCGGAAATGTACTGTACCAAAGGAAAGATACAAGTTGCTTTCTGCAGTTAAACATGACACGCCAGGGCGCAAGCATTAAAAAAATTGCTCCCCAATTCACGGTGTGAGCCTGGTTTGGCAGAGAAACGAGACGAGTGCACGACACGATCCGCCGCGGTGGCTCAGTGGCTATGCCGTTGCGCTGCTGAGCACGAGGTCGCGGGTTCGATTCCCGGCCGCGGCGGCCGCTTTTCTGATGGAGGCGAAAAGCAAAAAACGCCCGAGTGTTCGAGATTTCGGCGCACGTTAAAGATACCCAGGTGGTCAAAATTAATCCGGAGCCCTCCACTACGGCGCGCCTCATCGCCTGCGTTGCGTCGGCGCGTCAATCAATCAATCAGTGCACTAAACAATGCCCGATTGACCGGGGAAAAGTACAAACGAGGGGAATTAGATGCAAAACATGATTGTTGCAATTCGCAATATAGCATACTTCTCAGTACGAACGACAACAGTTTTACTCTGGCAAACAAACATGGCCCTCTCCGTTTCGGGGAGGCTTTGTGAGGCTGCTGAAATAGCTGAGTAATGGTGGCTTCATTTAGTTAGACATCCATGACAGCTTCTGAAATAAACCTTAGCAGGGTTGTGTAGGCCTTTGAAAAGCCCAACGTACTATAATTTGTTTCGGGATGTTTCGATAAAACACGAGTTGCGGCCGTTTTCAGTAAGCATTACTCCGCATGTAAAAGCGCTTGTAATTACAGCAGAGAGGAATTTCGCGTTGTTTACAACTGCACAGCAAACCAACTAACAATGACAAGTAAATTGAACTTTTCTTAATGATAGAGTCGTCTTAGCGGCAAACTGCAGTGTGATTTTTTTTCTTCCAAGATACTACATTAGGTTGACAACCGGAGGGTAGCCGCGAGAATGTTGGCTGTGCCTCAAAGCCTACTTTGTTTACTTAATCTCCACAAAGGCTGGGTGCGACTGAGCCATTGGGGAGTTTCGGTACACCCGCGGTTCCGCCACGGAAAATGTGTCCGCCAGAACTGCATCCTGAAATCACTCTACTAAGACTACGCACCGCTTATATGGGAAGTTATCCCAAGCGTGTCTAAGAGCTGGATCGCTCTGATATCGTAGCTTAGCAAGTGATTCATCCTACAGACACACCGCACGCTGTCGTTCAAACGCGTTCAGTCGTTAGGAACGTGGCTGTGAAGGCCAGCCGGTTTTCTTTTATATGTGTGTGTACGCACAACACATTCCAAAGCCTTTTCACATACACACTCGCTTGCACAGTGCAGTCACTCCCAGGTCTCAACTTCGTTCTAGGAGTCAAAATTCACGATACGTACTAACGTCACAAAGGCACACGCATTTTAGAATCTGTTGATGTATTCGTGGGAAATCGGCGAGGCAACCGCAAAAGAACGCCAAACGCACGCCTTTCGGGAGCGCGTATACCCTTGTGACAACTTCGTGTGCGTCAATGCTTTCGGGATCGCGTCATGACTAGAGGCGGTTGGCGGTGTGCCTCAGCCCATGGTGGGGAAGAGAGCCGAAACTATGGTTTCTGTGTCACCCAATAAATGCTGAGCTCTTTAGTAGCTCTATATCGTTCCAGTGCACCTACTTTTAAAACAAATTGCGACATGGCCACTTCAGACAGTTCATGAGCATGCCAACTTTGGCCAAGATATTTGGATGTGCCAGTAATCGAAGTTTAAAAACGACGCTCGTTTTGTGCCGAACAATGGTGCGGCTGTGAACGTTGACGTTAGCCTATGTAAACGAAGGCGTGCTTGTTGTGCGCTGTAGGGTCATTCCGTGACGATTTCATGTTACGTGACTCCATGATAACAGTAAGACGGGTTTAAAAATGTAAGAACGTATCACGATGAGCAGCTCCTTTTAACAGACCTTTCTTGCTCGCTCACTCCTTCGCGTCTGTGCATGCACTGCATAGTTTTGCTTACCGGAAATGGGAGGCGGCGGCCCCCTATTTAGGTCTTTCAGTTTAACCTTTTGGAATGGCGGATAGCTTCAAAGTTGGTGTTCTCTGAACTTCCTTCGCCGGCCCCAATAATACCATCCCGGGAAGGGAGGGGGGGGGGGGGATTAGAAAAATCAGTAAACACAACAACATCGCCACATGATTATATCGTTTGCTTAATTCTACCCTGCATGAGAAATTTAAAAAACATGGCTGTCAGAGTACAACGATTGAGTACAGAGATTACAAGGTGTGCGCGACCGGGAACACCACTGGCATGCAAAGTAGGCGCCGGGTCCCGTTGTATTCTCCTTTCTCCTTCGCATTTGCATCTGCTCTCGTATGCTGCGCTCCCCTGACCCCGTAACACGCAACGACAGCAGCGAAAATATGCAGCATCTTCCCGATGCCAGCTATTGTAAACAGTGCCTTCTTTCCTCATTTTCTTTGCTCGTTTCTTAATCTTTTTTTTTCTCCCACTCTGGCAATTCGTGACGCGCGTCGAATCTGTATGCCACGGCCCCAGCCGCATGCAGCAACCCGTTCAGCCCGATTTCGCGGCGGTCGCTTTTCTGATGGAGGCGAAAAGCAAAAACGCCCGTGTGTACGAGATTTCGGCGCACGTTAAAGATCCCCAGGTGGTCAAAATTAATCCGGAGCCCTCCACTACGGCGCGCCTTATCGCCTGCGTTGCGTCGGCGCGTTAAACCCTACAATCAATCAATCAATCAATCAGCCCGATTGCACCCACTAACAGATGTCGTGGACAGACGAAGAGAGCTCGGTGTCCGACGGCTCGATTGAGCGCCTCTTTTCCAGACGCAGTGGAGAATCGAAGGCAACACGTGTGTGGTGATTAGGGCGCAGGGTGAAGATATTCAGGTGGTCTAAATTAAGCCTTTAGCTTTGTAGTATGGTGCGTCTCATGTATAGGCCAGGTATAGCTTCGGCGCGTTAAACCACAATCTGGATTGAAATTCTTTCTTAAATGCGTGTTCTGCCGACAGCAACGTAATAATTGAAACTGGTACAGTAGCCGACCGTTTTTTCGGACTTCGAACATTCGCACTTGCTAGTTATTCGGGACTTTCCTGAGGAACCGCAATTGTCCCACAGGACAGGAGTAATGTATATGAATAACGGATGTTTCCGACAAAATAAAGCCAAAAGTTAGATTTTCCAGGCAAACTTTTCCGCGACAAGGCCACGGTGCGACTCTAGGACGACGCCATTTTGAATCCTAAGCCACCTGGCTACCTTCGGATTGGATGGGGATTGGCTTGATTACCGCTGGTGTAATAAACTTTAATCTTGCAGGCCATAATTGGGCATGTAGTCTGCGCGGAAGCAATCTATAAAGCTGGAAACGGGTCATACGTGTCCAGTTCTTTTTAAACACCACTTTTTTTAGGCACCAGGTGACGCTGGCTATAAGCAACATCACCATCAGGTTTGTTCTGTGCCGTCCCGCGGAGCTAACGGACGACGAGACCGTGCGCCAGGTGACCGCGCTGCCGCAAAGCGACTCTGACTCCGACAAAAACACTCCCGACCACCCACAACTGTCAACGCAACACATTGCAAACGCTTTGGTGTTGTTGTCCTATGTTTAAGAATAAAACGTGACGCTTGCAGAGATGTAAGCCAACGTTACAACATGAAGGAAGAATTTAAGGCACGGAACCCGTCGCGACTTCTTCTGTCCTGTTTAAAGGAAACAAAGTTCGTTTTTGCAACTAGCGGATTTTTCGGACTGCTCTTTTATTCGGACTATTTTTCGTTTCCCTCCAGGCACGAAAAATCTATCGGCTACTGTACATGGTTTTCTTATACCTTTTTATTCGTACTTAAACAGTCGAAGTCGACTTTCGTATTTGCTTATGTATTGTGGATTGGAGCTAAGGTTTTTCTTAGAGCATCTGTAGTTGTAACTTCCGACGCTCTTGATTCTTGCTCTCTTCCCATTTTTCCCCTTCGTCATTTTTTGGATAGTTATTCCTAAACGATAGCTTGGGTATGCATGCCTCAGTCGGTCAGTCGGTCGGTTGTTGTTATATCTGTAAATGCATCGCGCGCAACTAGGAGCAAAATTTCGCTTTTGGGTGCTTGCTCATCGAAAAAGTAGTCGAAAGCGGTCACATCAAGACAGAAAGAGAGAAAGGAAGGGGGCGGGGGCTCTTCATGGGAACTGGTAGGTCAGCCCTGCTGGTGGCAAGGCTTTCTACGCCAGATGGGGAATGACTACAATGATGAGTGGCGAATGTTGGTCACTAGGGGCACAGCAGGGAGAAGGCAAACAAGAAATGTTAAAAACGGAAGCAAGGGAATGCAGCTGGCAGAGTCCGGACATAAAATTATATTTGAAAATGAAATCGTTAATGTAAACACTGAATCAAAATACAAAGTAAATGGCGCAAAACAAAGAAAAAAGAAGGAACACCATCCCTCGAAAAAAGAATTAAATAAACATCATAATACGAGGGTGTACATATCTTGAGACACTTGCATTGTTTATAATCTAAAGAGATTTGTCCAATTCAAAGTCTCGTAGGAAACGGAGCAGAACTTTTGTTCCCAACGTGCTATCAGCGCTATTGGCTTGATGTTGGGCTAGTTGGTATAAGCACATGTTTAAACCGAGAGCGCTCTAGATTAACGGGGACGACACGTGAAAACTCAGACGGCCAAAACGGGTGAAGCACAAACTAATTACTGAGTTTTAATAATAAACATGTTCCACCATCTCACCAATCATCCTTCGCATGTGTTAGCTAGAAAAAAGGGTTCCCTGTCTCTGCCCTGTTCAGACCGCCCCTTGAACTGCCAATCTTGTCTCGCAACCAGCACGTGCTGAGCTGCTCTGACGTGGTTATTTTCGGGCCTTCTTATCCGCCGGTTCTTGTTTCACGCAGGGGGATAACGCAGTCGAAACAAGGAGGTGGCTGTTTTAGTTTTCGGGCACCCTCCTCAGTGATACCACGCGCCGTTGAAAGCGGAATGGGTCATTAGTCTAATACCCCTAGCGTGCGGGTAGGGACCAAAGGGCGTCTTGTATTATATCCCGTATACTAGGCTTACCAGCAGATGGTGCGTTCGACTGCGTAGTGCCGCGTACAACGAGAGCCTTGTTTCTTATTTTTCACCCCTGCATAGGCGATGTAGGTTTCGCGGGCATCCGCAGGGCAGCCAGGGAAGGGTGCTGCCAGTTTGACCGGCCACGAGGGGAGCTCTCGCTGGCTGCAGCCGCTCAACGGCGCTATTCATGAGGCTCTCCACCTCTGGCGTGCATCTGCGCGTTGCCATCCTTTACCAGTTTTTGTTCGTTACGTTCGCGAGCCGTAACTGGATGGCCGCCTTATTCATCTCTCCGCTAACCCAGATATGCCGTGGGCACCCTACGGGAAGCAACAACCAAAACGCGTGAGGCGAAGATTGCGGCAGACTTTCTCTCAGTGTAGGATTTGGTATTGTGTGAATGTGAGGGAAAGGATGCTGGGTTCAAACTGCGGCTAATCTTCGTTGGGAACGAAGGGGATTTCTAAATTAAGGCTTATAATGCTTAAATACAGATCACAAACCCACTGCGGAGACTAAAACCTAGCTCCACGTCGGATAATCTGCACACGTCACAGCACTGTCCACTTCGTTAATAAATATGCCAGCATCTCCGAATAGCGGGCATTCAGCCCCTGATTATGGCGAGGTAGGGCTGCGTCAGCAAAAGGCTTTAGGTTTACGAAGCAAAGCATTGGCAACCCCCTTTTCGCGGTTTTTCGCGCGTGCCTTGCTTTGGCAAGAAAAAAAAAACTTTCCACGAGATTTCAACTGAACATTTGTAACCGGAAATGTTTAACACACACACTTTTGTTAATAGCGATGTATCTGGCCCAGCCGCATTCGAATTCACGTAAAATTAATGGAACTAGCAACATGTGTTCGCAAGCGTGTGATCGCAGCAGTTAGAAAGAAGTATTTTCTGCTATACCAGCCGCGGTGACCGTTAAGGGCTATGTTGCTGTGATTAAGGTCATTCGGTAAAAACATAAGGTATGGTGGTTGTTTTTCTAGTTCGTAGGGAACAGCAGAAACACGCAAAATTAGGAACAAGCAAGCCACGCGGAGTAGGTGTGGGTTGAGGAGGATTAGGATAATGATTGTGGTGTTCAAGGCGCCGACGCTACACCTGCGCTGTGAGGCGCACCGTAGTGGAGGGATCAATATTTATTTATGCTACCTGGGGATCTATGGCGTGCTCCAAAATATCGAACCCACGGGCGTTTTCGCTTTTCGCCTTCGCCAGAAAAGCAGCGACCGCGGCCGGCATCGAACCCTGAGCAACTGCGGTGGTTAGCCGGTGTATGTATAAAAATTCATCCGGTGCCACCCACTCCAGCGTATCTTATTGTGCAGGCGTATAGCTACAGTGCACTGAACGGCATGCTTGAACTCTGCGCTGCTTCACCACTAATTCGAATCGACTGCATATGCATTCATATTCATCGCTTCTGGCCATTAGTGATGTGGTGCGTATAGCGGCCTCGTGGGATGAAATCATCTTCGTCGAAGTGCAGGTCAGGGGGGAAATAGATAGTTAAAGCAGAAATTTCTTCCTAGCTCCTGCTCCAAAAAAGGCAACCGTATCTTTTCAGGTGTATGCATACGCAGTGTTCGCTTTTAAGTATGCAATTAGCGGGTAAATAGGAACTACATAAGTTGGTAGCGATTTTTGTGTGCAAGTATTTTCATCTAAAAAAAATAATTGATTGGTTCACGTAAAATAGTAATGGCGGATATGAGCTTCAGAAACTCGCCAGCCACATCCGTGTAGAGTAGCCGGATTTTTCTCGCAAGAGTTATTTTAATGAATTCTGCATTTCTGTCCTCGCTGTCACTACAAGGCGGCGAATACCACCCGGTATCCAGAATACCCCCGATTTTCTCCCTTTTACTATCCTTTTTTCTTAGAGTGCTTAATATCCAGGAACACGGAAGCCGTGAGTCGACAATGGTGATTCTCCTAATCAACGGTAGGGACGAGCGCGGTCTATAATGGTGTATATTGACGGGCAGCTCCAGGGCGAAAACCGCTCACGACGTGAGGGTATAAGCCATGCTTTCTTTAGAAACAGTTCCAGACGAGCGAGAACCATACGTTCCATCACCTTGGTCAAAAAGCTTTGCCACTGGCCTGTAGGAACAAATGCCACGAGGCTGGCATCGTTTCAGGGCAGCCACCAAGAGCGCCGTCTCTTAGTGGCTGCTATACACTCCAGTGGAGCAGAGCCCCTTCTCTCTTTGTTGATCGGGACGCACCCTGAAGATCAATGAAAGTTGCACATATCCACGCGAGCTTGTTCTCCTTGTGTGCCCAGATGATAAGGTGCAGAGTATGCGACGTCTTAAACCCCTGGGGAAGTAGTGCGGGCTGAAGCCGACAGTGCTATTATAAGCTCGCGCCGGTACATCCAGGCGGAGGTCTGCAGCTGAAGTAGAGCAGCGATGTAGAAGTTCTACGCCTGCAGTATTCCCTATGCATTGTGAATACAGACATCTTCACCGACTTCTCTGTCCGTTTGGTTCCAGCATAGCTAGGAAGGGATGCTGCTGTGCGGGTGTAGATGGTGATGCACAGTCTGCCATATCCCAGAGCAGTGATTCTCCGCCACGGATGTTCCGCGGAACCCTTGTGGACCGGTGGAAGCAGCGTGGGAAAAGGGGGGGGAGGGGGGGAGGGGGGGGGGGGCATGCTGTGCTTCTGTCACTCGCAGATAATAGTGCGGAACCTACAACATCGCTGAGCAGATTAAAAGCAGAATTGTAGTCACTGCTCATATGGCTCTACCAAGAGTAAAGCTCTTGCAAAAGCCCCTCACTGGTTGTGTAAAAAAAGGGAAAAGGGCAAACCCAACCCATCGTGTGCAGGTTGCCGAGGAGCTGCAAATGTATCACTCCAAAAGGGCTGGCGAGTAAAAAAAATTTTTTTTTTTTTTGCGGTTGAGGTGCTCGCGGACACCGGAAATGGATTCACGGGCCCCCCTGGGGTCAGCGAACGCCCATTTGGGAACCACTAAGAAGAATGGGACCTAGAACGGCTGTCGGCTACGCATGTCCTGGTAACGTCGGAATACCGTGCACCTACGATGCACTCACACGTCAGAAATCGATATGTCTTTTTTACAGACTGGCGTCGAGCAGCGCGAAGCATCGGATATAACACAACTGGAGCACCTTTAATGGAGCATGGGGCACCTCGTGCTGCACCTCAGTAATGCTTTGTTTCTGCACTAGCAACCTAATGAAAGGACAAGACACTCTTATTGACTGCGTTCTAAAAGTATTTCATATTTTGCAAAGAAGTTGGAAAGGATGCTGCAGGAGGCGTTTAAAAACTGGTTGCACACTACTTGAACTTCTGCATGATGATTCGAAAATGTTTGCGACTTTCTTTAATCCTCTTCCTCTAAGCATGATGCTTGCGTTTATGGGAACTCTAGATCTAAATTATAAGGCAAAAAGACCCATGGTACACTCTTAGTCGCGTACCGGATGGCATCCTATTTATATGCGGTGGGCAGTCTCAATACCGTGATATAAGGGGCCCTGACAGACTTCTTTTCCGTGACAAAACCTCAGGTGGTTGCATCACGCTTATATGCTGCGCCAACGGCCCGTGTCACGGCTATAAACTAGCAGACAGCCTGACGCCAGGAATAAAATAAAAAAGGGGGGCAATCATGAAGCTCTGAGCGACATGTGTGGCTTGCGGCGGATGCGCGTATTCCTCCTCACACAATAGCCCGCCAGCTTCCTTTCCCGTGGCCGACGACGCGCGCCCGACGACGCTGCGAAAGCCAGAAAACATTCAAAAATATCTCGCGCGCACATGCGCAGTAGGAGTGGAAAAAAGTTCGCGCGCGGCGAGTTGTGATACGGTGATTTGTCTCTATCGCGCACGTGCGAGACATTTCACCGCGGAGCAAGTTGGGGTCCCGTGCTTCGACTCTTGCTCTGTGTAGTTCATACTTAGTTCCGAGCGTTCACACTTTCTTGACCACGTTCGCTTCGGCTGACATCAAATGTGTGCTTCGATGTCGGTGTAACAGTGGAAACAACTGCGAATGCGATGGGTTTATTAGGGCCACCGGGAACGCAAGCCAGGCAGCGGCGCCATGTCAAGCCGGCTGGTGTGTGTACAGGTGCCGTCAGAAGTAATTGGACCACGCGAGCTGTGGCCGAACTGCATAGGAGCGCCGTGTAGCTGCACCGTCCGTAAACGAAAGAAGCAGAACACGCATGCGCGCCTGCCGACGGTATAGCCCATTCATACTTCTCAACCCATTTCTTTTAACCCGACTTCGAGCAAATTATTCGCAGCATACTGGTATCCGCGATGGCGCTGATAGCAGAGGCGGTATCTGGCAGCGTCACTCACACACTTTTTCTGCGCACGCGAGCTGCTGGAGAAGCGTCGTAGTCGCAGAGACCTGGGGCGGTATTCTCGAGTTTTGTCCCTTTTGCGTCCCTTTCAAAAGTGTCCCTTTTGGCGAGCCCTGATTGGCTAAAAGCAAACAACCGGAAGTGACGTAGCGCAAGCGCGCCAAACCTACTGCCAACGCCCACTGCTTAACCGGAAGTACGTCACGATGAAAGGGACGCAAAAGGGACGTTTTCCAAAGGGACATTTACGAGAATACCGCCCCTGAAGTGACAATTTTTCTTTTCTGATATTTTTAGGTGGGTACGCTATCAGCGCCATCGCTGAGACCAGTATGCTTCGAATAATTTGCTCAAAGCCGCGTCAAAAGACGTGGGTTGAGAAGTATAGATGGGCTATCACTGTCGGGAGGCGCGTATGCGTGTTTTGCTTCTTTCGTTTACCGCCGGTGCAGCTACACGGCGCTTCTATGCGGTTCGGCCGCAGCTCGCGTGCTCCAATTACTTTTGACGGCACCTGTACGTACTGCGGGCATAGCCCTGTTGAACACGAAAGGATAAGTAAGTCCCTGGATTTCTTGTTTTTTTTTTTTTTTCGATGGGTGTGGGGCACAGACTGTAAGAATTAGTGTTTGCGGACAACTAGTAAGGGCCATGAAATTATGCCTTTTTCGTCGTAGTAAGAAGCCCGCGCCAAAACCGTTCTCCGATACCCGGGGCCTTACGGTAAATTTCACGTGCTTTAGAGAGAGGATTCGGTTTTCCTGTGCGGCGGCCGGTTTGAGATCCAGGCGAAAAATGAAAACGCTTGCACATGTGAGGTGCTTCCGTTGCCGTAATGAGTACCCTGGTGTCATAAAAAAAATTGTATTTTTCCACGCGTTTCATTGTCCAGGTTAAGGCACATAAAACCCAGTTTGAATTTTGTATTTTCCGATATTCCATGGCCACGGCTTGTCATTTTCGGTAGGCGTAGCAGAAAGTTATGTAACGTTTTTTCGTAACTAGGTTTTCGCGTCGTCGTTTCGGCTAGTGACTTTTCTCGCGCTTTGAGTAGTCTGGATTCTGTGGCGATTTGTAAACTTCATCACGGTGCGTTTAAGCGGTAAAATTTTCACATGAAGCAACATTCGTGAGTAACACCAGCCCCCATCTTGCTGTTTTCGCCACAGCTGTCGTCTGTCTGGAGTGTCAACTCGCGGTTTGCAGAAACATGATAGCATTGGCAGCGCAAACGCGGCGCGTCGCCGGCGTGGAGGTCGCTCGAAGCGGTGGCTTCTAATGTTCTTACAGATGCGCTAGCTGTTGCTCGGTGCGCGCAATTTACCTATGTTTTGGCAAAAGATATTGCTAGCAATTTTGTTCCATCTTTATTAAATTTTTTGCGCCTACTATTGGTGGAAATTGTTTCATAAAAAGATACTAGGGCACATTACCTTCCACATGTGACAGCGAACAGTGTTTCCTTTCGACGTGCAATTGACGTGTCTCCGTCAAATAAAATTATGGCAACGTTTTCTCGCACGCCTTCGCACTGAAAAAGCGCTCGGCTTTCCTATGTATATGAAGAAAACGTCCTTTTGGCGAGCGTTTGAATCTACAAGCAGTAAGAAAGAAATAATTGCCTAAACTACAGTGATGCACTCACCTTATTTATGATATTTTCACATATCTGCTAACGCGTTGGTTATACTTCTGCTGCGCCCCTTCAGGCTATACTGTTTTACCGCCGATAAATAACGCCACCCTTTTGCACCTGCTCACTTGTTCACCTGCCGTTTCTTTTCTTCACGCAGTGCCAACACAACAGATTGCTACCCGTGACTCAACATTTCTGAAATGTGTAAAACGCTGTTTCCATTCCAGTGCAACAAAATTCCAGAAGCAGCAGCTGCCGGGCCAAAGATTGCTTGGGGCAATTCTACAAAGGCCATCTACATCATCGGAAGTGGTGTACAGGTGCCCCAAAAATAATACGGAGCACGGGAGCTGTGGCCGGAGCGCGCAAAACTGCATGCCAGCGCGATCTATGCGTAGATGCGCCGCAGACAGCGAGAGTGCGTGGGCACATCCGGCTGTCCCCACTCGATGTTCTGACGCTCGTCTTATCGCCGGCTCAAGCGAAGCCGCGCTGCTGCCACTCCTGCTCGACAGGGGCGCTTTCGGAGCTTCACGAAGGCTGTTTACGCAGAGCCAGCGAAGAAAGCTTCATCTTCAGCGAGGTCCGCTTTCTGCTTCGTCATGAATGCCACCGGTTTCACTATGGGTGCGTGCCGTGCTTCGCGATCCGCTTGATTTTGAATCATGTGGCTAGTGTAATGCCTGGCTCAAGCTAGCGCATAAAAATGAGCAGAAAACAAAATTTTCATTCGCGTACTGGCTGCATTGCATTAACGATACAAATGAGCGATCAAATAAAATGGGAAGTGATACCTTTGGACTACAGTTACTTCAACACAAATATACTTTATTACGCGGCAGACACAAACCTACACAAATTCACTTGAAAATGAAGCGTGTCCCGGCTTGAGAAGGCAGCTATTGAGCATATTTTGCAACAATTCTCGGCGAAATGAATCAAGGGTGGTTGCCATTGAAGCAAATTCTGAAGCAACCCTTTTTCTTGTCAAGAAATTCTGTTTCAATTATTTGTTTTATTTTCAATACCTTTCATTCATTTTTAATCGGGGCGAGATATTGTCGGAAAGCCCTCGCTTTGTTCACTATATTCCCAGTTTTGCAGTTCATGGAATTTGATATAATGAAGTCAATTTGTTTTGAAGCAACTGGCCTTTGCTCCACTCACTTTCTCAGTTCTCTTGAGCGGCGCTTAGAACCTTCGGAGCAATGCAGCCAGTACGCGAATGAAAATTTTGTTTTCTGCTCATTTTTATGCGCTAGCTTGAGCCAGGCATTACACTAGCCACATGATTCAAAATCAAGTGGATCGCGAAGCACGGCAGGCACCCATAGTGAAACCGGTGGCATTCATGACGAAGCAGAAAGCGGACCTCGCTGAAGACGAAGCTTTCTTCGCTGGCTCTGCGTAAACAGGCCTTCGTGAAGCTCCGAAAGCGCCCCTGTCGAGCAGGAGTGCCAGCAGCGCGGCTTCGCTTGAGCCGGCGATAAGACGAGCGTCAGAACATCGAGAGTGGACAGCCGGATGAGCCCACGCACTCTCGCTATCTGCGGCGCATCTACGCATAGATCGCGATGGCATGCAGTTTTGCGCTCTCCGGCCACCGCTCCCGTGCTCCGTATTATTTTTGGGGCACCTGTACCTGGACCATAATTGAAGCCCGGAGAATGTACTTTTTCTTTGTTTGGTAATATATTACATTAAGGACATGAGATACCCGTCCGCTTTAGGCCAAACGTTGGGCGTTATACAGTCAGTAGCCTGCAAAAAAGACGAGTTTCCTTCCTGTTTTGTAAGCAGCAAGCTGCTGAAAATTCCACAAATGAATATAATTTTATCTTGACAGTTCGGTTTTTGCTCTTCCACAAAAAAAGATTTTCATTTGTGTGTTCCATAAGGGCAATCTGCTAATATTTGTGTTTGGTATTTCAGTATAAGTATTTCGTGTTCGTATTTGTATTTTTGATATCAAATAAAAAGAAAACATCGTTCCTTGGACATGGTGTCATTTATGTAAGTTTCATCTCACACTTGTGCATGCTCATGAATTCGATAATGACAAAATACTTAACATTTACATACCCAACCCAGTTCTCTGTTCATGTCCCTAGCTTGTATGAGTAGTCTATCACTTCAAGATCCGGATAGGTTTAAAGTATACAGATACTTGCTTTAGAGCTTTGCTTGTAACATGGCATTACGAATATAGGGAGTTTTTTTATTTCGAGGTATTATGAGCATTGAGGCCTGATAAATAAGGTGACAAAACACTCGATTATTTTTATGCCAACGGGCATTCTATCGCAAAAAAATGAAGGTAGAACCTCATTTCCTCATAACTGAGGTCATGAAGATGTTACTGAAGGGCGCAAATTAGAATGTTTTGGGGCAATTGCAACCCATTTATTTGTTGCATTGTTTTATATGGTCTAAACTTTCGATGCACAAGGGTGCGTTCATGCCCAAGTGCCATGGTTTTGGTGAACTGCCTTGAAAATGTTGAAATTGCTGAACCGCGACCTTGCGCTTCAGCGTACATTAAAATTACGCCCACCTCCCCTCGCGGGAACCCAGGTGTGATCGTATTGATTACGCTTCAGCAGGGATTCTCACGCGAAGGGTAGGTGGGCGGACGACAGTCGACTGAGACCGCCGGAGCGCGGCATGCCGCTTTATATTCACAGCGCCCGAAGGAGAGGAGAGCGCGGTGAGAGAGAGAGAGAGAGTACTGCACATGCGCAGCGCCGCCCACCGGCGCCTAGCAACCGAGTGAGAGCGCGCAACGCCAACCCGCAGCTGTTTGGGAGAGAGTGTTCGCTATCGGAGAGAGGAGAGGCGCAGCTGTGCGGACAACGCCGGACAGACGCAGGAAGGACAGAGGGGCCAGCATGAGATGCGTTGCATCTAATAACTCGCTAATAACGGAAGCGAGAATGAAACGAGGCCACATTGCATAAATTCAGAGAAATGTCTACTAATGCGCAGCATTCTTATGGCGCTATTCTTGAGTGTGAGCCTTTTAGAGCCAATTTTCTTGGTTTTACTAATTCCTGTCCGTCCAATTATCTCCATTTACCTTGTTATAACGAACGCACGTGTTACTTGCGCCAAATCTGCATGTTTTGTAAATGAAGGCTCAGCATTTTCCGTAATTTTATATTTTTCTTGTTCTTCAGTTGTTCAAAATTCTGTTTGACCATTTATCTCCATCTACGCTATGATAACAATTACAAGTATAATTTCCGCAAAATCTGCATTATTGTGGAAATGCAGGGCGTTATACGGTTCGCCATTTTCCGTTATTTTTTATATTTTTCTTAATTTTTGTTTTTTTTTTAATTTCGTTTGACCAATGATCTTCATTTACGATTTTATAACGATTAAAGGTGGAAATTAAGCGAAACCTGAATTTTTCTGGAAATGCAGGGCGTTACAAGTTACACGGTCGAGCGCTTATCCGGTCTGCGCGAGAAAACGCTAAAACATTCTTTGTGTGCTCGCGATCCATTAAATAAAACGCAGCATCTGGCCTTCCAACGCCTCTTTACTTCTTTACGCAGCAATTCTGCAGGCGTCGCAACACAATGTTAGGGGGAGTGATTTAATTTCGGTTCATTACATCACCAGATGCGTATTTTACTACCGCCCCCATATTACAAAAACAAAGGTCAAGGCATGTAACCGCACCCTCAGAAGAGTGACGACGAGCGGAAAAAATTAGTAAACCATTTCATGCTTGGTATACTTGCTACTCGTGACGAGACAGCTCTTATTTTCAGTACAACAGTGCGCCTTACGTGTTAGTTATTGCAAGTATTGTCATAGGGGGCACTTCCGCCAATGGCCACGAATACGTTTGGTAACAAGACAGAATAACTGTTATCAATTCCGTTTGCATCGATGGAATAAATCCCCGCACGGCGCATCATACTGTTGGAATGGGCGCACAGCATGGCAAAAGGTTTCCGCTCGTACCAGTGTACTTAAATTCCCGCAAACCGTAGTATTATGCCTCTTTGGTAGAGCGATTCAAAAACGGTGGTCTAAAGAAAGCCACTCGCCGCCGAATGTGTTATTTAAGACTCCTGCTTGACGCGCAACAGCACGCAGAATACTTATAAGCCCATGTTTGCGCTCCCCAGCAGCCCGTGGGTCGTGGCGCAGTTTGCAAACTGCGCCACGACCCACGGGCTGCTGGGGAGCGCAAACTTGCAAACAACCCGAAACTGTGGAGCATGTTTTCCTTCATTGTTGGGCCGCAGTGTTCCTTTGGAATGTCCTCCAACGGTCACTCCAGAAATATTTTCCACTTAGTCCACACGGTATTCGTTTTTTGTGCATTGATAGAGAGGATGGTGTACCATTTGACAGTGTCATGTTGTTAGGTCTGCACAGCATTTGGCGTTCTCGCATGGCTTGGCTGCATTGCGATGTCGACGCGCGACCAACGAGACAGTATTTTAGGGAATGTGTGTCACAGTTTGTTGAAGTTCAGAGAGCGAAGAACTCTCCGCCAGAGTGGTTGTCTAAAATTGAACCCCTGACTACGCTTAGAGAATTTTAAATGACAACACCGGCCCTGGGGGGCATGGCGGCATTACTGTGATTTTTTTCTTTGTCATTGTACCTGGTACCTGGTGTTGCTGTCCGAGAGGGGCAATAAAAAAAAAGTGTCGTGGCGCAGTGGTTATGATATTAGCCTTTTGATGTGTTGTAGTAGATCCAGGTTCGATTCTCCGTAGGGTAACGTTTATGTGCTTCCATGTCTCGCATGATGTAGCGTGTGTTAGAGCATTCGTCACGGGGTGCTGACGTTGGCCTGTCAATGCGAGCGAAAAAAAAAACGTATAAAATCAGTTCTGTCCAAATAGATTTTTTTTTCTTTTTTTGTGAAAAGCAAAAAGGCCGCTTATTTGAGGGGCCGTATGATTTGGGGGCCGCTTCGTAAGCGGGAATAGATTAGCATAACGGGCCGCGTAGAAAAATTACGGCCAGCGGCCCACCGAACACACGGCCCGGGGCTTAGGTGGCCCACACCGTGGGTGGCCCTCTGGTTAGGCGGACCTCAAGAGGGCCGCTTAAACGTTGTGCCGCGTGTTCGGTGGGCCACGTGTTTGGCGGGCCGCTGGCGCTCGAGACCGCCCGCCTGAACCGCCGCTTTATAAGCGGCTTTAAATTGACGCGGCGGCCCGCCTGCATGCGGGTCGTATAACCAGGAATTGACTAAGAGTGTAGCTGTTCCGCGTGCAGTTGTCCCAGCAGCGATGTGAAAATGCCTTTTGCGAGAAGGGAAGACAATACAACCGCCATTTTTGCTATTGACCGTGATGAGAGGCTACGAAAAAAAAAAACGTATTTTACATGTATCTCCACTTTGGTGCTTAAAAGTATGCCGCGACACGTGGATGCAAGATAAAGGCGGCTTTTATTGAACACTACCTCTTTTTGGTCACTCAAGTACACGTAGAGGACTCCACAGTGATTTATTTCTACGCCACAGCCAGAGACTATGCCTATGCACGTTCCGCAACGCGTAATAGGCGCTTTTGGGAACTTGCTGTCAGGCTGTATTGCTGCATGAAACAGAAGAGGCAGTCTTTACCCCGCGCATTAACTGGGTGCACTCCAGCGCTCTTCCTTCCGGAATCCAAACCTTAATACAGGAGAGTTTGTTGCTGGGCTAGTTGGTGCATATTAAGTTTAGAAGAAACCAGCTGAACATGGAAACGAAGGACTAAATAACAAAAACTGACAGGGACAATGCTTGCGGGTCGCTACAAGTTTGGAAGTGCGAAAAAACAAACCAAACAGTTAAAACACTTTCACTCAACGTGAAATCTGTCGGAAGTGAAGAGCAGTAATTCGCCATAGTGTATGTGGCGCCGTTCTTCACTCTTTGCTACCACTCCTCACGCTCTTCCCCTCATTGTCTCACGCCTCTCTTGATAAATTGAACAGAGGTTTGTTCAATGCAACTCATTTTTACTGCCTTCGCAGTGCTCGCGCGGCTTCTCCTGGGACAGCTGGCATCCTTTTTTTATGTTTTGTTTCTTGTTCTGACTGCAACAGAATTAGCGGGAGCTCTGTTCTTTTTGTTTGCTTTCATCTCGCACGTGCCTTTCTGCGGGCTTATGGAAGCGTTGTTTTCTGTTCGGCGGTGACTTTTTCTCGCTTGCTATCGTAAAAACAAAACCAATAAGCATTTCTAACTAAGTGGACACGGGGACCTCCAGTTAATTACATATATTTTGCCTCAAGTGTACCTGCAGTTTTCTTTGCGCTTCATAATATCTACATGTATGACAAGCGCCAGCGTTTTTAGAGTTTCAAACGGCTCCGCCTATATAAGCCTCTTGTTTAAGTATCCTCTAAACTTTTGGCCGGAAGGCTGAATTGAGGGACAATCCGGTATCTCTTCGAAGCCTCTGTTTGGGTATAGGTTCGGGTGCGTGACGCCGCGGATTTCGATTTAAATCCGTGACGCCCCGTGACTGCGCTGGCTGGATAGCGTTACCGCGGACGACCTACGACGGCAAGCCGGGCACCCAAAGTGCTCTGCACTTAAAAAAACAACGTAGTCGGTGATGCAACATCGTTCTTTTATGCCGTCAACGCTGAGAAGTGCCACCTTAAAATCCACGGCACAAAAATATGTTGGATTAACGCCTGAAGTGAGCATATTTAACCATCAGCATTTTATTGCGCTTCGCTCGTGTTGCATGCCGTTAACTGTTAGTCCTGGTATTCTTTTGCGTTGTTCTGAAGTAATCCAGTAAAAAAATGGTGCAGCTCGCACTAGTGCTGCAAGGCTGGAGAAACCGCAAAGCTGGCGGCCCCTATCTGGAAGCCACCGATGTACACGAGCCTTTATACCATGTGTTGTGCATTTACATCATAGCTTCACGGGTGCTGGTAAGGATCGGCGGAGCCATGCCTAGGCTAGCGAAGCGAGCGCGAAGCTATGCACAACTGCGGCAGGGATTGCTAGGCAACGCGAGGTGACGTAATCACTGGACTAGGTTTTTCGGTGCGACGGACGGATAACGATCTGCTCAAACAGCTGTGCTGTTAAACAACGTTATCGAATTCTCCTGTCTCTCAATTTGGCACATTCCTGGAAATACCACAATTCGAAGGACACCATGTAAGCTGTACAGTTCATGAGAGAAACCTACAAAGCCGTTAGTCTTTCTCTTTTGTACATTCCAGCCAACCAGGGCGTGACATGTGCCTAAGGACCTCATAAGGTCAATCAGTGTTTCCCTTTTGTGCATACATTGCAGGTAAAGGCGTGTCACACGCCTAAAGACGAACTCAGGCCAATCATTCCAGGAACAGGTATATGTGGAGCGTGTACCAGTCCAATGGTGACACTGAGGACGCTGGAGTTTTCTGGAAGCCAATCGCAGTGAAAACCAACCATGGGGATTTCCCATAGACAACTTCTGTTGCCAAGCGCAGAAAGTGAGTGTACGCATCTAGCAGAACGTGAGCTGGTGGAAAGATGACCAGTCATCAAAAAGCGTGCTTATAGTCTTCTGTCGCTAAGCAGCAGCAGAAGCACCAGGCAGAAGCTTGCCCTGGCAGCTCGTACTCATCCCACGAGGTGCACGCACTGAGAGACAAGCCACCCATGCTAGCAGTGGTGTAACAATGCGCTGTAAGCCCAAACAAATGAGGAACTATGCGCCCCTGGACGAGAACAGAAGCTGCGGCTGAGCGGACTTATCGGCACCTTGTGCCCTAGGCCAACTACGGTGCTCACATCGCATACAAAAGGACCGCCGTAGATAGCGACCCTTCTCGTTGAATATCTCCCCTGTTTCACAGAAACAAGAATACGCGCGATACGGTCTCGGGGAAATGGACGCCTTGCGCGGCTGCACAGGCAGGCCTTCGCCCGTATGGCTCAGCAAGCCATGAGGACATAGCGAAACAAGCGTATCTGCATGCGGACGATGTAATGAGAGCGAGAGAAAGAACGCTGCCTCCGTATAGAAACTTCCATTGCCCGGCGTTACGCGCGACTGCGCGCGCGCAAATCGACGGATATAGCAGCGACACGGGGCGCCTCTTCGGACGAAGGTACCGTGGCGCCGGTATGCAGATCGCGGCTTGGGCGCTTCTAAAAAGGGCGAGCGAGCGGATGGCGCGGGTGGACGACGAAAAGCGACAGTGGTCGCTCTCGTTTGCTGCCCCACGGAGGGCCCTGATACGGAGAAGGGCACCCGGCGGAACCGAGCATCATCCTTGGGGCCCTAATGGCGAGCCTGTGTTCCCGCGCAGGCGTCGACAAGGCGCCACTTCCACCCCGTGGTGTCTGAGCGTGTGTGCAGGCGTGGAACGACGAGAAGGGGAGAAGAAGGATCCGTGCTTGGGTGTGCCCACCGCGGGCGACAATGTCGCGATGGTGGCGCAGTGCAATGATGAGCATGACTTGCAGTCCCCGCTGACCAGCCCGATTCGGACGACGCGGCGCATTGTGACAGCCGGGAAGTGCAGTCACGGCTTCGTACGTAGCGGTGCCAGCGGCCCCCGCGCGCTGGCGCTGACGAAAGCGGCACGCGTCCATGACGCAGCAGCGACAGCTTAGAAGAGCAACGCCGGGGCACCCTGGGTGCGCGCGCAAGGGTCCATTTGCATGGTGGCCGCCCGGTGAGAAGAGAGCGGTTTCGCCGTCGTCAAGGCGGGGACAAAGGCCCCAGCTGCCGTCGGCGGAGGCTCATTCTTGCGACACTTCCTGGCAGCGGCGCGCACGCTCACCGCCTTCCGGGCGCTTCCGGAACAGGAACGGGAAGCCTAATGAGCGAAGATGACCGGCCGGTTGATTCGTCGGATGGACGCGCGGCGGCCCCGACGGCTTGTCCGTCGGACTCGCCGACACGCTCGGAGAAGTGCCGTTGCGTGGAGCCGACCCGGCGAGGGGCTCCTGTTGCGCAAGGAACCTTCTCAACGCGTGCGCGCGGACGGAGCCCCGAGCTGTGCGGCTGAATAGTAGCGCTGACCTCCTGAGCCCCACCTGTTCGACTTTCTTTACATACGAAACCATGTAAGCAGCGGTGTGGCAACTCCACTCGAGTGGCGCGGGGTTGCGTATTGTGTCACTGAGCGATTCACACAATAGACGCGCGGTCATTACGTCTAGTGGGAGGCACACCAAGACCACGACAAATCGCATTCTTTAGGACACATTGTGATCACAGGCTGCGAGCTGTGTGCACTTACCGTGGAGAAATCCCGCTCACTAACAGCAGTATCATGATAGAAGAGCTTGGTGGCACCATGCCATCAAGAAAAATAATGTCTGCGGTTGGGTTTGTTGGCCCGATCTCGGTAACGAATCTAGAGCACTGGTATGCAGGGACTGAAAAACGGCTCATTTCCTAGTGGACGCGTTATCAGAACAAGAGTTCATGGGATGAATTGCGCAAGCACTGTCTTAACCGTAACGATGGGAGAAAAAAAGGGGGAGGGGACACAATTTTACCGGTTCACGCGCGTCGAATTCTCTTCAATGAGACAATAGCATCTACAGGAGGCAAAGAAGCGCTTGACAATGGCGTACGCAGATTATATGGCAGAGATCTCCGTTTATAATATACAACCAGGGGTAGACGCTCCAAATTTGTCTCCTCCCGTATACTGCTAACTTCGCGCTTAAATTGGTGGGCCGCCGGCAGGTCACAGGTGCAGACATTGCGTTGGGGGGAGACAAGCAAAATGAGGTTTTAATGAATGGCCAAATAGGAACCGAGATCTCAGCGATGCGACCATTAGCGATAGACCATGCATTGTTTTCTGCTCCAAATGACGCTACTGTGTGCGGCATGAAATAGATATTGTTAAAACCTTAATTGTTTTTTTTTTTTCATTTACTCCTAAGGTTCGGAACTCTTTGCATTCGTTTCATTTTTTTTTCGCCCGATCTTTTTACGTCGCTCTTGCATTGCGTGAGCGACGTATGAACCCTCATACTTTGGCTGTACTTAACATATGCCCCGTGTGTCTACAGCCACTTTTATTTATAACATTCCCTTGTGTAATATTCTGGAAGTCACAAGGTAGCTTTTAGCAGTACGCCACGCTGCACATAATCGACCCCAAAGGCACCTTCAGGATGAGACCTGGTCTTAGTAAGTTCGAGTAAGCCGTCTTACATCTCCTGGGATTGAATGGCTTCACAAGGAATTTCCTCCTCAAAATGCAGCAGGCGTCGTCACCCCCATGCTCCACGTGCGACACATAAGAAGCATCGAGCACGTCATGTGTGTTACCTCAAAGTGTCTGGTGTCCAGACAGGCACTCATCCGTGTAGGCCGCTTTACGCGGCACTTGTGTGGAGGGCTATTTTGGGTGCTTGGTCGGGTCCAGTAAGGTTGCACGTGCAACCAAAGCTCTTTCGGTGTTTCTGCGGAGCACAGTAGAGGACGGAGTTCCAATGAAATTTTTACAACGCGGCATTGTTTGTGTGACTGAGAATTTTGTGCGGATCATACGTTTTGTTTTCATGTTTGTTACCTTTTTTCGCATCTGGCGTAGCAAGCAAGGCGCAGTGGATCGGCAACATCGTCGCTCCCAGCTCAAAACGAGCGTCAGCTACCGGAACTTACTGAATCATTAACATATATACTAATAACATTGCAACTTTAAACATAGGGAAAAGGTCATTTTTCATGGTGTCAAACGTATTTTTGTTGCAGATTATACGTAGCCGTGGAAAAACGATCGTAGTGCCTTTAGCCCACTTTGAACTTTCTTTCTTGACTTACAACCATTTTATTTTGCAGCCTAAATAAAATGAAAGGGAATTTTATTAAATAAATAAATAAACCAAACTTTATAACATAAGGATCGTGACTCTGCTTAAGTGGGGGCGGGTGGGGAGAGTGGTGTTAAATAAGTCTGGACAAGTTTACATTCTCAGATGGACGCCAGTGGTGAGAGCAAAGTCCCAAAAGGAGGCAAACACCTGCTTGGCTGTGGCTGCGGGTAGATAGAGCGGGTGGATATCGCCCTTTCTTGGGTATGTAAGAACGCCGCTTGAAAAAGATGTCCTCGTGCGCCCTAGTAGGACTTGGACTGTCGGAAGAAAAAACGTCATACATGTCAGTTGCAAACAAACATGGACGGCGCCGACTTGAGAAACGGCCTATCCGGTTGTTTATTCATCAATAACCTCTACAGGAGGTCCCAACTATTCGTGTGCTGGGTCTTGATGTTGCCTCGTCTGGGTCCGCGACTCCATGGGTGAAGAGTGCGAAGGATCGTGCCGCACGGACAATACACCTGATACGTCGAATGGCGACGAAGGCTGGTGGGTCGCGCACCAGCGTTGCTCGCCTCCTTGTGTGGTCAGTCTTGCAACCCAGGCTCGTGTACCGGGCTCAATTTCACCATCTCCCGATGTGGAACTGGGATCGCCTCGAAGCCATCAATCGGGATGCCATGCGGGCCATTACTGGACCCCGATACCAACTCTGCAGGGGTAGGCACAACTCAATACGATTGATGAGCTGGTGCACCAATGTCTCTCTGCCCGGGCCATGAAAGTCTCAATGACCGGTGCAGCCGCTGCGCTAGCCCGGTACATGGGGTACGTTGTACCAAGTACTACTGTGAAAGGTTCAAACAATCCTCCGCGGCAGCGAGTACAGTTACCAGACAACCAACCAATCGGTCGCCTCCATCACCCAGTACCTCGCCAGGCCACGGCCCAAGTCTCTCGCCCACATATCCCAGACGCGGAAACGGCAATTGCATATGTAGACGCCAGCGTCAAAAACGGCATGGTGCACACTGCACTCATCTTCCCCCCGCTACCAGAGATTGACCAATCCTGCTGTTATGAGGCTAATCCGATGCCTCCAGCATATCTTGCTGAACTAGCAACGATACACGATGTGATGGCCGCGGTAAGGGTTCCAGGCGCCAGCGACGCTGCTGAGTCGAACGCGTGAGAAGCGGCGGTTTCCTGAAGGGAATGAATGACTTTATGGCAGCCAGCTCGTTAAAAGCAAGCGGTCTCTGGGTCACGCCGCTCGCGGGAGGACACATTGTCTGGGGTCGCAGCTGCGCTGTCGCGTTGTTTTGGCCGGAGTGCGTGGTGTAGCCGTGGGAAAACATTGGTAGCCTGGAGACTCAAATGGCATCCCGGGGGCATGGAGGCCGCTGGCTCAGGGCCCACCACGGTTTCCATTAGAAGGCTGTAAAACCATTTGGTCCGTCGAGCGGCTGGAGACGGGGAGCGTGGAGCTGTCAACTGTGGTTAGACAGTGGCCGATTTATGGCGATAGCTTTCCTTTTGTTGGCCAGTGCTCACGCGGAGTGGAGGCGTGCGAGGGTGCGCGCGTTGCGGCCCGGGATGGGCGCGGCAGAGGCGACACCTGAGCCGACCGCTGTGTCCTTTTGTCCCTACGCGCTGTTTCTGGCCCACGGTCCAATTAACGGGGCATCGCCTGTCAACGGCGGAGAATCTTGGGGACGCGCCGGGTCGTTAAGACGGATGTTTACGGGTTTCAGCTGGCTTGAATAGCTGTCCTGTCGCGGACGAGATGCGTTGGAACAGGCGATGCAGACAGCGTTCGTGGAAGTGTGTCCCTGGCGCTTGCACGTGTTTTCGCGGGTTTTTGGGTGTTTATCGTGTTTGTTTGGTTTGCTTTTGATCCTTTTCCTTTTTTCTGGAGAGAGAGAGAGAGTGACCAGTGTTTGAGGGTTACGGGGGGCGTTGCCCACCGTGGTTTAGGCCCGGATTTACTAATCCATCCTATCAGGTGCCCAGGAGATACCGATTGGCCTGTGTAACGGGGCTGGGGCCTAAGTAACCCATTAAAACCACGAGACACGAGGTCTCGGGGTCGAATCCTCAAGGTTTAATGTGCTATGCACGGCCGGCGTATTGCCGGGCTAGCCAGGTCAGGCTAGGGAGGATCTCACCACTTGGGTAGTTTTAGGTCAGGGTCCGTCGCTGACGGGGGGTGCCGCGTGCACAAAGTCTTAGCTGACCTAGAACCTCATTTTATTTCTTACTCTGTCTACTTCAGTCTGTAAATATTCTGTATATATCTTCTGTGTAAATATACAGTTTTAAAGCCCTCAACAACTCTCATCGTCGTCGTGTCATCAGTGCCGTCACCATCAGGCACCAACGCCGATCATCATCATAATCTTCAACAACAACAAAGAACGAACTATCATTTACTGGCGCAGTCAGCAAGGATCTGCGAAGCGCGACGACAAGGAGGGCGACGACTGAAGAACAACAAGTAAGGGGCGCATCTGCAACTGGGGGAAGACATCGCCTACCGGAAGCCCGTGCAGACAGCGGGACGGCGAGTTGTCGGCTTGCCGGGGACCAGCAGGAGCAACGAAGGCGTCGACACAGCGTCGGCGTCGGAGCGACTACTGCGAAAGCAGCGCATCAGGTGTGCGACTGCAGACACTGACTGAACGCCGTGATCGTGCGGTGAGGAGCAGCAGGGAAGAGAGGCCACCGTGAAGACGGCGGCGTCTGTCACAGCGCGTCGTGGGGTGAGTCCCTTTTGCCTTCACCCGTGTGCGATCACTGCCGTTAGGTCAGGGCATGCATTAGCGCAAATTACGATTCAGTTCGTATAGCTAATCATGGCAAGCAGGAATCGCTCAGTCGAAGCGATGGAAGTGGAGCTCAGGGCTGTTCGGGAGAACATTAGGGACTTAGAGCGGGAATTCGAGCTAATTGAACAGCGCGAAAGAGCCCGTCAGTTGCCGCGGCGGGGAGCGGCGAAACAAAAGCGGTGTGAGGCGACGCCGCATTGTCAGCCGAGCACCGCCGATGAGGCGGCCGTGTCAGAAGCGCGGGGACGCGCGTCGCACCCGTTGCGGCCGCCGCAGGTGTTCAAGGGTTGCCACCCGATGCTGGCTCGGACCGGTCACTAAATCCAGACCGCAGGCAATCTCAGGAGAATACAAGCGAGGGTGTAGACCTACACCGCCGTGAGGCTGCGATCCAGGTAATCGAGCAGACGGGGCAGACTAACTACGCGGCCACCGTATCTGAGGCCGCGAAGCGTAGTGATTGCCATCACCGCTCGCAGAGCGACGCAGTGGGCAGGCAGGGTGCTTCGGCAGCGACCGGCCTGTGAGGTGTTTTCGACGACACGGAGTGTCGGGAGGAGCCAGCTGTCGCGGTTCCGCAAGAAAAGCAGAGCGACAGGGTCGAGCAGGACGCGCGGGTATGGCCAAAATGCCCCTCGGGCATTGTTCTGCAGCAGGCAGACGAGAGGCGCGTACATGGCTCGGCGGAGCAAGGGCACGGGTCGCTCGAAGTTGAGCGTCCTTTCGGGCAGGAAAGATCGCGTGAACGGACAGGCGAGCGCAGGTGTTCTTGGAATGAGGGAGAGACCGACCCCTTGAGTATGGGCAAGTGTTTGTTCACTCGCAAGGGCCATCCAGGCGAGGTGTCTTATTGTCGAGTCAGGGGTAGCTCCACACCCAGGCGCGGGGGGTTTTCTCCGACGCTGGTTGTATGGCCAGCGGCTGCCAGGTGCTCATTTCGGGTGGCCTGGGGTTATTTTGGTCAGGTGTGGCTTTTCGGTGGCCAGATCGAGCTCATGGTAGAGTTGCGCAAAGGGGCAGCTCTATGTGAATACGGAAGGGCTTCCATTTTTCTGCGGTGTTCCTAAGGGAGTGGCAGTGTTCGCGTGCGGGTGCATGGCGGGGAACCCTACTGTGAAACCGAGAACTTGATGTCGCAACAATAACCGGTCGTGCCGCTGAAGAGGACAGCGACACGAGACGTTGCGTACTGGCACCGGGCGTGTGTGTGTTTTCTAGCGGAACACAGCAGACTGTACGCCGTGAGGTGCACGTGGTGCTACACCGGACATATGGGCCTTCGTTTGGAACTCTAATTTTATTTTGCAGGTGTCCTTGTTCGAAGGGTTTGTGTGGGCATGCATGCTCGTGTTAGCGTGTTTTCGGTATACGAGGATGCGAGTTGTTTTCATTGTCGCTGTGCACGCCTGGATTTAGTTTGTGTTATTCCCGTAGTGACCAGTGGGCCCCTACGTGAATCTTGTGACGGGCGTGTAAGGGTTGCAGGCGCCAGCGACGCTGCAGAGTCGAACGCATGCATGGGAAGGTGCGGTTTCCTGAAGGGAATGAATGACTTTATGGCAGCCAGCTCGTTAAGAGCATGCGGTCTCTGGGTCACGCCGCTCGCGGGAGGGAAGACACATTGTCTGGGGTCGCAGCTGCGCTGTCGCGTTATTTTGGCCGGAGTGCGTGTTTAGCCGTGGGAAAACATTGGCAGCCTGGAGACTCAAATGGCATCCCGGGGGCATGGAGTCCGCTGGCTCACGGCCCACCGCGGTTTCCATTAGCAGGTTGTAAAACCATTTGGTCCGTCGAGCGGCTGGAGACGGGGAGCGTGGAGCTGTCAACTGTGGTTAGACAGTGGCCGATTTATGGCGATAGCTTTCCTTTTGTTGGCCAGTGCGCGCGCAGAGTGGAGGCGTGCGAGGGTACCCACGTTGCGGCCCGGGGTGGGCGCGGCAGAGGCGACGCCTGAGCCGGCCACCATGTCCTTTTGTCCCTACGTGCTGTTTCTGGCCCACGGTCCAATTAACGGGGCATCGCCTGTCAACGGCGGAGACTCTTGGGGACGCGCCGGGTCGTTAAGACGGATGTTTACGGGTTTCAGCTGGCTTGAATAGCTCTCCTGTCTCGGACGAGATGCGTGAGAACAGGCGATGCAGACAGCGTTCGTGGAAGCGTGTCACTGGCGCTTGCACGTGTTTTCGCGGGTTTTTGGGTGTTCATCGTGTTTGATTGGTTTGCTTTTGATCCTTTCCTTTTTTTTCTGGAGAGAGAGAGAGAGAGTGACCAGTGTTTGAGGGTTACGGGGGGCGTTGCCCATCGTGGTTTAGGCCCGGATTTACTAATCCATCCTATCAGGTGCCCAGGAGATACCGATTGGCCTGTGTAACGGGGCTGGGGCCTAAGTAACCCATTAAAACCACGATACACGAGGTCTCGGGGTCGAATCCTCAAGGTTTAATGTGCTATGCACGGCCGGCGTATTGCCGGGCTAGCCAGGTCAGGCTAGGGAGGATCTCACCACTTGGGTAGTTTTAGGTCAGGGTGCGTCGCTGACGGGGGTGCCGCGTGCACAAAGTCTTAGCTGACCTAGAACCCCATTTTATTTCTTACTCTGTCTACTTCAGTCTGTAAATATTCTGTATATATCTTCTGTGTAAATATACAGTTTGAAAACCCTCCATCCACCATCGTCGTCATGTCATCAGTGCCGCAACCATCCGGCACCAACGCAGATCATCATCTTCAACAACAACGAAAGAACAAACCATCATTTACTTCCGCAATACTGCCTATTGTCCAGGCAGGGCCATACTGTCGACTAATAATACGCACAGACTCTACGCAAGCCATCCACGACATCTGCCGCGTAACACAAGCTACATCGTTCGCAGATGCCATTCACCACTTAGCACGAAGCACTCTACTGCAGATCCTCATAAATTGGGTACCCCGTTCAGCTGTACCCGGCAGTAGGGAGGCAGACACGGCTAGTCGCCCGCATACCTTGGTGCGACCACTACCATTTTACCCCGAAGATCCAAGTGGAAACCTGGCACAACAGAAGGAAATTCTCCGGCGCACCACGGAGCCCTACCCCCATGTGGTTGAAACCTCCCTGGAGACTTAACTCGCCGATAGGAAGTGGCGCTGCGGAGAATACGCGTTGGGGTGGCCCTTACGCCGTCTGTGACTGCCTCTTGGCCATCGCAGTACCGCAGCCCATACGACTGTACCTGCCCATTCTGCCACTCCGCCGTACAGAATGTGAATGTGCAGCATCTGCTGTGGACCTGCCCGGGAATGCATAAGAACCGATTACGGCACCTTCGTGCAACCGGCCTCCACCCTGGCCACCCTCCAGATCTGCAGCGCTGGGTTCATGGACCGTTTCATCGGCACCTTCTGGACTTTATACGAGAAGCAAACTTGTTCGTGTACCTGTGAATTGTGCACCGTTATGCCGCAGGGCAAACTTTCGAAGATATATAAAAAAGATGTCCTCTGTAAGCACCGCCCTAGCACGAGCCTTGTAAATCGGTACCTGAAGGCCACGTGGCGGTCCTGGAGGTATAGGCCGGGGTAATCATTTCTAGGAATGTGGCTGCGGAGTCGAGCTCTAGCACATCGCTGTTAGGTGGCCCGGGTCTCAAGGGGTCAAAGTTTGGGTCGTGATGAGGCATAACTGGGTGGGAGCGGATGAAAATAACCTTGCTCGCCAGGGCCCCCGCGCCCTTTTTGAAGGAGTTAACGCAGTTCCCTGGCATCCAGTCTACCCGAATTGGTCTTCCTTTTGTACGATGTAGCCGCTGGGAAAGCATCCTAATGTAAGCACAGGTAGAATTCTGATAAGGCACCTGGCGTAGTGTGCGAAATGCATCCCGGCTCGCTGTGAAGACAAAGAAGGGCAGCAGCTATGCCAAGCCATTCGAAAGAATAATCCACATTTCTGTAATGGCATTGACGTCGCTACCAGAATGGGAAACAGTGTCTCCAGAGACACCACGCCGGATGTGACGTTAACCCACAGTGTCAAAGAACTCATGTGAAAATTCCTGGAAGAAACGCTCGGCAGTGATCATTGTATTATCCGGCTGCTGCTCCCTCATAACAAAGCCCAACAACAACAAATAGGAACAGCCCGCATTACTGATTGGTGGAAAGTCAGGGAGAAGACAGCAACAGCCCCTTCGAAGAAATTGAAAAACGTATGGAGCAGAGGCTGGAAGCTTAAAAAAAAGACTAAGGAACTACAGTAATCCCTCGTTATAACGGAATCTCTTTACTCTAAATATCGCTTTATTCGAAATTTCTTCTGGTTGCGACCCAAACACATGCATTTTAGGCCGCATTACTCGAAGCGCACGAAGAGTTTGACCCGCTTAGAGCGAAGTGGCGAGTGGAGGCGCTGCCGAGCGGCGGCTACTCAGCGGCGAGTCAGGCTGTCAACATGGCCAGTCAACGCAAGCTGGTCTTTTCCCGGCGATTTTCTTGAGCTGGTCAGGCTCGATTCGCCCCATCCGACTTGAGACAAATGGTCCAAATGCGTGATAGGGCCATTACTTTTATTTCTACACATTGGGCAATGGCGTGAACGCGGTGGTGTGCGAACACCGACACTCGTTCCATAGAATCAGCAGTGCCGTCGACAACAGTGCGCCAAAAAAAACTCTTGTGTCGCAAACTTAACAGCTGCACAGCTCGGGAAAAAATTGCCCAGTGATCATGCAAATCTCCTAATGCAAAGCCAGTCGGTTTTCATAATTGCGCTGAGTACCCACAATGAGCTGTGAATCATTCTCTAACTAAACAAACACAAACTAAAACTCGTGCCACGGCGTCTGCGGCGCTTTCCAGCGCGAAACTCTTAGCGTTCCGTGACGCCCGCACGCCCCTATAAGTGACCACTGCCACTGCCCGTTTTATGAGCGGCGACCACCACGTCATGCAATGCTTGACCAAATTGGAGCAGGAGTTGCTCGCGGCCAAAAAGAACTTGAAAAAGCCAAAGCTCACTCCCTTTTTTTGCACCCGAATAAAGATTTGCTTCACTGAATACATTGTGCTTTGATTCCTCACAGCTGTGGCGCAATTAAAGCTCAAATGCTATAGCTTTTCCTGAGTTGCCGCTTATATCGAAACACTGCTTATACCTAAATTTTTGGCCGTCCCGCTGACTTCGTTATAACGATGGGTTACTGTATTACTAACGCAGGGCTGCCGGCCACAGGTGTCCATCTTATGCACATTTGAGAAGCCGGGCAGGGTCTCACAAAACGGCGGAAGAAACGGAGACCAAATTGGAAGCTCTGTGCCTGTATCGCTCGACTGATCCGGGAAGTTTACGAGAATGGCTTGGTGGGCTAGTTGGTGGGGCATCATAAAGGGGTTAATAGCGCACAAAGACGACGACACACAAGGAACAGAAGACAAGGAAGAGGATCGGCGCTTGCCCTGTCTTCTCTTCCTTGTGTGCCGTCATCTTTGTGCACTGTTAACCCCTTCATGATCCATAAAGCTACCGATTAGCCAAGACAGCTCAGTTAACAAAACTGGTCTCAATTTCGCACGACACTCCAGAATACACGGGGAAACCTCCCTAATGGGTAGTAAGGAAACCAAATTAGCCGCGTCGCATCAATTCAAATGTCTCATGCACAATTATCAAGGCACAGAAGGTCTCCCAGAAGAATAAATGAAACCGTGGGAAGACACGAGTGACAAGCCCCCACTCCCCCATGAAGCGTACATGGGTGGCCCCAATCCTGAAATGGATGCTCCATTCACCATAGCTGAAATTGAAGCAGTGGTCCAAAACTTAGCTCCCAATAATACAGCAAGAAAGGACAAGGTTCGAAACAAGCTGCTACGAAATTTGGACACAACTGCATTGAAGCTCTTTCAGAATACATAAACGAACATTGGAGCTCCCATCCCAGCGTAAAGTCACGCAGATTACCTTGATACCACAGGTCGGTAAGCCCCAGCAAAATCTGCGGCCCATTTCCCTATCATCTTGTGTTGGGAAGTTATTAGAGCCCATGGTACAAAATCGCCTTTCCCCATACACCGAATATATTTGGCATTTCCCAACAATAATATAAGGATTCCGGCCCCGCCTATCCACGCAAGATGTCCTGCTGCAAGTTAAGAAATAAATAATAGACGGGTTTTCTAATTCGAACAAAAGATGCATACTAGCCCTCGACATCGAAGGTGCCTTTGATAATGTCAACCACCAAGCCGTTCTTCGTGGACTAGCATCTATTGACTGCGGACAGATGCTATATAACTCTTTTGCAGCCTTCCTTACGGACGCACGGCAACCTACGGAATAGGGCACCTCCGCTCAACACCATTTCAAACGATACCAAGGGGCACTCCGCAAGGTTCGGTGATATCACCGCTCCCATTCAGTATATCAATGAAATACATCCCTGGGTTGCTTGATGACATCCCGTATCTACGGCATGCGCTTTGCGCGGACGACTCGACCATTTGGACGCCCACAGGATTGGTAAGGGACCCACCCCCTTCCCCCCCCTCCCCCCCTCCTTCCCCCCCCCCCCCCGAGGGAGATGCCCTGCAATGAGCCATTGAGGAAGCACACTAATACCTTCGAGCCCGAGGCCTACACTGCGCCCCGGAGAAATCAGCTCTGCTTACATCAATCTCATGAAAAGCTACACACAGGAAGGAAAGCATCCCTCCGCCAGAACTCAAAATACAGGGCAAATCAGTTCCCAACGCGCCTTATATCCGTACTTTTTAAGTTTTGTGATGCCTGAAAATGGTTCAGGACTGCATGCAATAGCCCTTCTCGACCGAACTCACAGCGAGCTAAGCATCTCATGCGCCGGGTGAGGTGAGGTGACTGTAAGAGGGAAAGAGGTTCCCAGCCTGCACCACATATGTATCGGAGGGAGAGAAAGGGAAGGGGAGGGGGTATAAATATGGGTTGAGGTAGTGGTACAAAGGTGGTTGGGGCAGGAAAAGGAAGGGGTAATAGGGAAGAGAAGAGATCAGCGACCACCGCCCGGGAACGGGAAAACTATCAGCGGGCTTTTTTTGAACATGAAAGGAAAATTTCCTTGTTTGAAACGAAAAATCAGAAAACTCTACAAGTATTAAAAGAAAAATAACAAACACTAAACCTTAAGAACACTTCATTCTAAAAATTGATCTTCACTGTCGACTTGGATCCTTGGTAGACGTCTTGTCTTGTTTGTTCTTGTTCTTGATCTTCAACTTTACTTGATTCTTGATCCTTTGATCTTGGTTTGTTGATCTTGTTCTTCATGATTTATTCGTGACCTGACTTGACCGGGTATATAGATCTGTTACGCCTGATGGTTTGTGATTATTTGTTGTTGGTGTTCTGCTTGGTTTCCTTGTGTTGTTATGGTGTAAGAAGGGAATGACTGGAGATGTGGGCGGAGGAAGCCTCACCAACATGGCGTTTCTGCTCCATCCCCGTATCATATCCCATCTTTATATGGTAGTGATTGATCGTGTTGGTGTTTTGTTATGTTTGGTCTATTCTTATGATTGTAGAATGAATTCGTTAATTTTTAAAACCATCTCTCTAAAATTAATCTTGTTTCCTCTTTCTTAATTATTTCCGGTTTTCTGTTCTCTAAGTTCTCTCCTAGTTTTTTAACGAGTCTTTTCCTTTCATTTATTAAGAGTGGGCATTCTGTTAGATAATGATCAAAGTTCTCTATATCCTCGCTACACTTGCATGTAGATGCCTGTGTTATTCTGAATCTTGAAAAACAAAACGGGAATCTACCATGCCATGTCAGGGCTTGGAAAGAGCAGAAGTTTGTCGAAAAGTGGTCCGGTATAAGAGTTACGTTCTTAATCCACCTATAAGTATAACTTGTTTTGCCATCTTTATTACACACCTTATTCCACTTCTGGTTTAACTTGGTATATAAATGTTTCGAAATGAATGATTTTTTATTGGAACAAAAGTTTGTTCTATGTTTCTTGCGGCTTCTTTCGCCAATTCATCTGCAAAGTTATTGCCTATTGAAGAGTGTGTGCTTTTACGTAACTGAGTTTTATACTTACTGCTGCATTCTCTCTAAGGACTACTTTTAATTCATTAATTATTGGATTTGTGTTAAATGGGTTTTTTAGTGCTTGGAGTACCGACCAACTATCGGTAAATAGTTGATGGCTATTGTTTGCTTTGTTTGTTATTATAAATTCTGTTGCCTTTTTAAAGGCTATTAGTTCAGCTTCGTAGTTGGAACTGTATTCTGGAAGCTTAAAGTTTTCCGTTCTTACTATTTGGTTGTTATTGTTAAATATTACAAACCCTGCTTCTACTTCTTTTTCCGTGTTTGAACCATCCGTATATATACGGTAGTCTACTATTCCTTCTGTGGGAGTGATTATAATACCGCTTTTATTTGCTGGGTGATCTGTCCAGAGATCGTAATTTTTCATTATTTGATTACTTGTGTACATAGGTCGGCGTACTCACTCGTGAGTACACTCATTTGTACTCATTTGTACTCAAACTCACGAGTGAGTACGATGATGAGTGATCACACACCCAGAAAAAAACAGTGAGTACGATGACGAGTGAGTACAGGGGTAAGTCCACTACTCGTGAGTACAGTACTCATGAGTACACTACTCATGAGTATGAGTACTCATGAGTACAGTATTCATGAGTATGAGTACTCATGAGTTTGAGTACTAATGAGTATGAGTACTCATGAGAACACAGTACTCATGAATACACAGTACTCATGAATACACAGTACTCATGAGTACACAGTACTCATGAGTACACAGCACTCATGAGTACAATACTCATGAATACTGTGTACTCATGAGTACTGTGTATTCATGAGTATATGCACTCCTGAGTACAGGAGTGCAAACAAGTTTTATCACGAGCTCGAGTCCGGACGCGCGTATACGAGTCGCAAACATTTAGCGGTGCCGCTGTGCACCTTAACTGTCAAGCATGGTAAAATTGCACAACGAAAACTGCACCTCCCTCCTTTCCCGGTCCCTATTTGGCGCTGTAAGCATTTTTCGGCGGTCGCTCGCAAAGGGGTCACGGTGAACAGGGAAAAAGGAGGGGGTGAGGGCCCGGCGGGAAACCCGGCCGCAGTTGCTCTTCTCTGATGGGACTTGTTGACTGCCGCAGTTATTTTTGTTGACGCGGCCTGTGAACGCATGGCGGCTTCATTGCGCTTGCTCCCTTCCAATTGTTTTAGGGTAGAGGCGGTGGAGGCTGCTAACAACGCACGAACTAGGCGTACTGAAGTCCCTCTTTTTCAGTCTTCAGAAGTTTCCATAGACGCATGTCACGCTGTGTAGTCGTTTCGTGAGCCGAACCGCTCATTTCAACAGTCGCAGTTAATTTACGTAACTCGCGTCAAACCGACTGCGTGGTTTGTAACGTTAGCTGTGCGTATTCAAGCGACAGTTTGGCTGATGTACGTGCGCCCATATGGTTTTATTAGGTTCCTATTTTGAAACATTTTGCTCAGGTTCGCTAGTAATATGGTCTCGTGTAGTGCCATTTACAAGTGAGCATATAGCCCCACCGTGTACTACGGCGTGCAGGCGCGGCGGTGGAATTTGCCCCAGCAATGGAAATAAAATATCCGAGTACACCTAAGCACGTTTGTGAGTTGTGAATCGGACATCATAATATCCAGTTCAACGCGTGCGGCGCCTTGTTTAGCCTCGCATATTTTGTCGAATAGCTCTGTCCTCTTGCCGCTGGAGGAGCATTTTGCTTTCGAATGGCTTTACTTTCGAGTGGCAACCCGATTCGCCGCTTCTCGTTTATGCCACCGTGTAATAAGGGCGCTGACGATGATGGTGAATTTCGGTGGTTGTTATTCCCCTAACTCCACTACTGTTTACAGGCGGGGCGACCACCCCTCGCTAGCAACTATACCGCGGAGTTTAAGCTCGCACTGTGAGTGGCCTCGTGAAGGAATTGTTTTGAATTGACACACACACTGTTGGGATTGGGCCATTCTAGCTCAGTCACCACTGTTCGATTCACTTCACTTAATTTTCTTAAAGCCCCCACAGGGGGTGTTACATAAGGGGCGCGTTGTACAACATAGATACAAAAGCCACAGGTTAACAATACAGATGCATAGATGTTGCGACGTTGCCCTGCTCAGTCCGCCATCGACGCGGCGCAGAGGAGAGCGATGAAGTTGTCGAGCCGACGGTGATTTTAAGCTGCATTCATATACAATATATACAAAGGTAGCAAGAGCGTTACATGGCTCGCACAAAGGCACTTCTCAACTCAGTGCCTCCGATGAAATGCCGCTGCACAGCCGCTGCTTCAGGGCTGGTTTTATACCCCCGGGGTTCGGCCGCAGCCACGTGCAGTTCGAATCTTTCCGATCAGGACTATCACCGGCCGCAGTTTGAATCCGGCGAATGCAGGCGAAGTGATTGCGTCAGCCGAGCCACGAATGGGAAAGGGGAGGCGACTCAGCAGCGCCGTCTCCAGTGTCTACTCGTCGCTGCGTGTCTTTTGCGGGCCGGTCGTCGCAAGCATAATTTGGTGCGGCCGTCTCACTGGGAAAAGGATAGTAGACTCGGCGGCGCCGTGTGCCGCCAGTTGTGGCACGTCTGCCGCGGGCTGGCTGACCGAGGCGCGAATCGGGCACACCGTCGGCGCGTCGCGCAAATTTGTGTCATTGTGTCAGGCGCTCTGGTTAACCGCACACACACGCATAGAAAAATTAGTAAGATCAGACCCGTGTGGGTTTTGGCCTAGCTGTTAACGGAAATAGACACAACGACGCGTAGTGCCCGTGCTGTCCCTTTTTCGCGGCGGGACCTCCCTCTTTGGCTTTTCGCGCGCTAGCCGGTTTTCGTCTTTCTGTTTATCTCTTACTTTGCGGGCTGGAGGCAGTTGCGAGGGGTACGGTTGCGCAATGTTCGCAGAATTCGGAACAGCGGCGGCAGCGTCTCTTTCCAGATGGTTTTAAAGGCGATAGTCTTTCTTTGGCCACTTGAGCGCGACAATGTTGGCCTGTCAGTCTGTCTGTCTGTGTCCGTCATAAAGATAATTCATTATTGCAACTTAATATCACGCCCCGCTGTACACATGGGAGCTACTGGGGTTGCCGTTAAGTAGCTTCACGTACATAATGCGCCCTCTCTACAACTGGCCAACTGCCCCGCGATTCAAAACGCGAGTGCGTACGTCCCGTTTCGCTCTCTCCCGTGTACGTGCCTTCGCGCAGTGGGAAGCCCTACGACAATGCACCGTGTAAGTCGTTTTCTTCTCAGGCTCCTCTGTCCTGATGTATATGTAATCTCAGTATTTCTAATTAGTTAAACATTTTATTTTTTTCTTTTTAGCCTTTCATTCGAGCCACGACCTAGCTAAGATGTTGCAGTCGACAGGATCATGATTTAAGGCCGCGGGAGGACGAACGGACGAACAACCTGGACGGACCGCACCACGACTACGAGAGTGCAGCACGCAGACATGGGGCACCGACGAACTCCACGCCAGCGGTGGTCGACACAGTGCTGACTTCAACGGAACGCTACGTCCTATGCTCTACGAAGAAACAGCAGTTCGTGAGCGCACTTCGATTACGAGGGCTACCCTGCTCTGGCCGTAAGGACATCATCTTGCGTCTTCTAGAGGACAACGAAGAACGTCGCCATCTCTCCAAACGAACGAATGTGCCAACGTTACTTCAGGCTGCCTCCGACAACAAACGGCAGATGACCCTGCAAGCGGCGCTGTTTGAGAGCAGAAGGCTGCGTGATGAACGAGAAAGTTTTCTGAGACAACTGGCGAGTGTCGGCCGCACGTTTTCCCCGGTACCTGGACTGCACGAGATCTGAGCACAGGCAGAATGCACGACGGCACGCACATTGACGAGACGACGCATGCAAAATTGTGATTTCGTGCTCACCGGACCTTTCCCAGGTAATCGCCACGATTACGGAGACGCATCGAAGGTCAGTGCATTTCTGGCGAGATCACGAACACACGTTGCTCTGCTACATCGCCCACGAGCTACATCGCCCACGCGCAGGTAATTCCAGCAACAAGCAACGAGACGCGCAACGTACGCAGCGCGCACGAGCCAGAAGGCACCGCGTTCCTGGCACCCGCTCTTCCGCTACAGACGTACACGAACGGAACGCTGAGAGCACGGAACGCAACGGAGCCGGTACGTACATTTTCCGCACGTGCTGTCCCGGCGCGGGTCCACGCAACCAGCGACATCGCATCCGGATTGGTGGATATGGCCACGACAAGCGAGCAAGACGCACCGCGCCCGAAATGCACCATACGTGGCGAACGACCGCACCCCAATCATAGGGGAGTTTCATAGATAAAACGAGACGCACAGCGCGCGAAACGCACCAGAAGTGACGAACGACATCCAACTTGAACCAGTGGAGCTGACCACGGAGAACGAAATGCAGAACGCACGGAACGCCACGAAGCCGCAGCACACACGGAGGAAACTGCTGTTCGCGACATCCTCCGCTCCCACTGCAGGTGCTATCCGGACTTGGCCAGCGAATGTTACAACCGCAGAAATCACCTGGCCACAAGCAACAAAAGACCCAGCGCACGCGGTTCAACCCTACCGGAAAGTACGAGCTCTCCGACACCCGCTGCTCCCGCCCGAGTCCAGCGGACGAACGACATGACACTCGTGCAACTAGGTCCGTCAACTAGCTAAGACACGGCCAGCGCACGCGGCATGTCCGAGCCAGAATTAACAAGATCACCGGCACCCGCGCTGCGATCGAGACTCACAAGACAAACACCATTTCGTAAGAGAGGACGCAACCGCGAGCAAGCGGACTCGCGATAAACGGATCCTGCTTGTATGGGAGAGATAGCGATTATAGCATTCTCGAAATAACGGGCACAAGACGAGGTCTTGAGCGACGACACGGACACGGCAAGAACGGCAACGAATGAACCCGATCCAGACGAAGCATCGAATGCCCTGACGATGAAGTCACGCTTGCGACGCCGAGGAATGTGGGACCGAACGGACGGCACGAACTACGCCCGCTTCCCCACCACAACGGTTTCCCTTCCGAAACAACCACGGCGACTGCGAGCACGGAGCCGCAACGAATTTGACCGATCAGCCATGCCACCCTACGAAAACGCCCCGCTCCCGCACACTAAACGAAAAGCCAAACGGCTCCCGCACCATACGCAACGCACGCGTCAATTCAAGCAACGTCCTCAACGTGCCAAACTATGCCATCCCTACACAGCGCAGCTCGCCACCGGACAAACCAGACGACTACGCCCCCACATGCATCAAGCACGCGACGAGCTACACGAACACAATCGCCGACGGAAGCGGCGCAACCAACGCAACGCCGTAAACACTGTCAAGTTCAGGTCTGACGAAGTGAATCCCATGGCACACACACAATAAAATCAAGCAGATTTGAAATTCACCGAAACTCAACGAGACGAACACCCTCTTAACGAAGTTTCTAGTATCTGGAACAACAAAAAACAAACGCCAGCATTGAGCATCTGTGAACAAGCGGACAGTGATCTGGATACGAACGGACGTCAATCTACGCGAACGCTTCATTGTGCCTGGGGGCAGGCGCATTTCGGATTCAGAGCACGATTAGGATACGTATCAATGCGCCCGGAAACGAAAAAGGGCGACAAAAGCTGCCACCCGAAGACACGCAGAAAAACGCAGTTTACGGCCACGGCCGCACCGACAAGCCCCGAGCTCCCCTGAGCCCGACCCGGCCTGAGAACAAGACGAGACGCCAGGCGCAACGCGAGTGCTTACGTTCCGTTTCGCTTTCTCACATGTACAGTGTACTTGCCTTCGCACAGTAAGTCTCCCAACGACAGTGCACCGCGTCAGACGTTTTCTTCCTCTGTCCTGATTTATATGCAACCTCTGTTTTTCTAATCAATTAAACAATTTATTTTTTCTACTTAGTATTTCATTCGAGCTACGACCTAGCTAACAGTGCAGATAAGTTGATTATTCGTGAGTAATACAAATTGAGTACTCATGAGTACTGATTGAGTACTCATGAGTGCAGAAGGAGTAGTACTCATGAGTGCAGAATGAGTAGTACTCATGAGTGCAGAATGAGTAGTACTCGCGAGTGCAGAATGAGTAGTACTCATGAGTAGTACTCATGAGCAGTAGTACTCATTGAGTACTCATGAGTACAGAGTGAGTACTCATGAGTACAGATTCAGTACGAATACTCGTGAGGACAAATGAGTTTGAGTACAAGTGAGTACTATTACAAATGATTATTTGATGAGTGAGTACGAGTGATTTTGTGAACAGACGAACTTTTTGAGCCTGAGTTTGATTGAGTACAGCGTATATAAAAAAAATGTGATTGAGTTTGAGTGAGTTCTTTCTGTTTTGCCGACCTATGCTTGTGTATAGCTTGTCGTCACATAAAAATGTTTTGCCCTCTTTTAGTACTTCATATTGTTCAATTTCTTTTTCAATTGTTAGATAGACTGGCGGGATTTTTTGCCATAATGTTTAAGGACAGGTTTGATGTTGTTTTAAAAGCTTTCGTTATCATTAGTAACGGCAAACTTTGGAAGATGGAAGGAATCAAAGGTAATACTTATCCCCAAAACATGACCAGACGAGACATGCGAGGAAAGTAAATTTCGCCCAATAGCTATTAATTCCATCCTAGGTAAAGTTCTGGAGAAGTTAGTTAAGGACCGACTATATCACCACCTCTATAAAAATAACCTTTTTAATAAATATCAGTATGGCTTTACTCATATAACAACAACAATAGAGGCTTTACAAGAAATAAAAAAGAGGGCTACAAGAGCGAAACTAGACAAAACCAACACCTTAATCGTGTCTTTGGACATCAAGAACGCATTCAACTCTATTAACCCCGTTATAGTAACAAAAAAACTAGAAGAATACAAATGTTACAGTAATTTAATTAAACTAACACATAGTCTACTTACAAAAAGAAAGATTGTCTATGAATCGGACAATATTAAGGTTATTAAGCCATTAGACGTGCGCTCGCCACAAGGCTCACTACTTAGCCCACTTTACTGGAATATCACCATAGCTGACTCACTAGGTAAAGAACTCCCATATGAAACCCACATCCCAGCTTTCGCAGATGATATAGTAATCATCTTTCAGTTTAAATCAAGAAAAGATGCAGAAGAAAAAACAAACAGAGTAATAAAAATAACTAATGACTGGGCTGTAAGCAAAGGAATAACAATGAGTAATGCCAGATCCCAAGCAATGATAATAGGAAAACAGTTGGAACCCATCCACCTATACTCCAAATAGGTTCAAGCAGAATAAGAACAGTCAACGAAATGAAGTTACTCGGTGTAATAATGGATAATAAGTTAGCATTTTTACCTCATGCGCCGGGTGTCGAATAAAAGGTTTTGCTTGCTAGAGTCGCATACCCAGCGCGTCGTAGAAGCCCTTCTCATCAGCAGGGCCCCTTTTTGGCACGCCATATTTTGCCCTTAAAACAGCGGAGAAGACAAGAGTTAATACCATAATTCATCAAGCTTACAAGATCGCTTTAGGATTACTATCAAAGACGTCAACAAGCAAGTTGTTCCAACTGGGAATGCATAATACTCGGGAGGAGATAGAGTAAGCACACCGCACCTCTCAGCTTGAACAGCTGAAGCTCCCACGGGAAGGACTACTTTAAGACAACTCGGTGTTAAGATTCAGCGCGCCACTACACGGCGTGCGCGTGATAGGAGTTTGGTGTACTGCGGTGGTTTTTTGCACTGTTGTAAGGCCCGCTCTCAAACAATTTACGACACGCAGGAGCTTGTCGAGCGCGCGTGCGCTAGGGGTCCGTGACCCATGCCAGCGGCGGCGATGGAGCGCATGACTCGTAGTTTGGTCAACTTCTCTTCGCGAAAATTGCGCCGACATCTGTGGACCTCGCCACTGATTCTGGGGTGCTGATTTTAATTGCGATAGTATGCCCTTTGGCATAAAGTCCTAAAGGTACAAGTTGGCATTCTTTTCCCGGAGAAAGTCCAGGAGACAGTGGTGGTGGGACCCCTAAAGCCATCGCTTGAGATCGGATCTCGCTGCACTCAAGGCGGAGCCCGTCCATAACAGGTGATTGGTGCCGGCGTCCTAGGCAGGAGCCGTACAGAAGGGTGTTGGTAAACGGGGCATGGTATCGTGGTGGCCACGCCCGGGTTACCGCAGGAGAGAGGGCCACCCAAACCCGAAGTCTACGCAGCAGGACCTCCTCCCAGCGAGCCCGCCCACTGGGAAGGTCTGTTCTACACGGTGGAAGGAGAGCGTGTGTGGCACGACGCAGATGTTCCTTTACTTGGACAAATTGTTCATGTGGGTCAGTCGTCAGCAAGGACAGCGGTCCTGGAACCCATTTACGGGAATTATCCGCCGCAAAATGAGCGGTGAGAGTATTACGCCGAATCCACGGTAGTCGGATAGGGCAGGGGAAGGTGTCCAGTAGTTTATTAATGTTTCTTGAAACCGACGAATTGGAGGCTACGTGGCGCAAATCCCGCATGGCCGCCGCGGAATCCATGTAAATTTGTAGAATTGACCTTCTAGGGCTTAAAAAAGGGCCAGTATTAACGCGTGCAGTCCTTCCCGGAAGGCTGTAAGCATCACCAGCAGGGAAGGTAAGGTGCAGAGTGTTTCATAAATGCTGGTTTGGTTCGCTTCTGAATGAGAGCGACACTACATCGCCGTAGTTAAAACGCCGTTTTGGGCCCCAGCGTCCACAAATGCCTTTACAACTTGGGGCTGGTTCACAGCCGCCAGTAATTGTATGCCCGCCGAAGGGGCGTCTGCGTTTCCAGTCGACCGGCTGTTGAGTCTAGTGAGCGGCCAGTTGTCGGTCATTTGATGGTTCAGCCAGAAAGGCCTAGATACAAGGTGGGCTGGTAAGGCGGGTAGTGAACGGCCCATGTAAATCGCCAACACCGCTGCCTCAGTAACCTAATTAAGTTTGGTCTGATGGGCTGAGCGCCTGTGATGTACGATCGGCGTCAAATGAAACGCGAACACGAAAATATGAGCCAGAACATGCAAAATTGAAAAATACTGTTCGGAGAGTCCATATAATGGCACGCTATTGGTATATTTGGAAATACACTTACCCAATTTTGTTTTTGTAACTAAGCCACGCGACGTTTTGGCTTGCATCGAAAGAAATTGCGCTATTTGTGCGTTTAGGTTCATATTTTTGTGCTCGCATTTCATTTGACGCCAATAGTACAAGCTCACCCAGGGTGGTAAACTCAGCTTCGGCCTGAAGAGAAGGTATAGGCGTTTTTTAGGGGGGCAGGTGATTTTCTGCATTGCAGCTCTATTAATTGCTTCAAGTCGAACCCACTCCACTTGGGTCACGTGTGCGATTGAGCCTGATATACAAGTCGAGGCTGAAGTATTGACCACACCAAGAGTCAGGCCAGTTTGAAGCAGGAGCGTCCAGACTTTTGAGAAATGCGTCGGATAAGATGTAGCATTTGACCTGCTTGTTCGAGGGCAGATCGAAGCCACAAGGCAGCTGACCCTGACGATGAAACCTCCAATCCCAGAACGCGAAGAGAGGTGGCAGTGCGCACAGGCTGGCCGTAGACTTGTAGCGCGATCTGCGACATCTCCAGTCTACGACAGCCCCAATAATTGGCCACAGACAGAATGGCTGTCTTTTCGACTGAAAGCGCCACACCAGCGTATTCACGCCATTTCTGGGTGTCAGTTAAAGCTTGTTTCAGGCTCGCGGCTTGCCGAGACCGGTCTGGGTGGACTTTCCATACTGTAAAATCGTCCGAGTACACCAGAAGATGTAGGTATGATATGGAGCCAAGATGCCAGGTAAGCGGCCGCGTAACTACATTAAAGAGGAAGGGTGAAATCACCGAGCCCTGAGGCACTACATGGACGGGCGAAATATGGCCCACCAATTCGTACTGAAAATGTTCTTTTATTCAAGAAGGTCCGGATGAAAGAGCGGACCTTTTCCGCGAAAAGTAGGCTTTGCAGAACTTCTAGGATAGCTCTGTGGCTGACATTGTCATATGCCTTGTGAATGTCCCTGGCAAGCAATCTCCGCACTTTGTAAGATCGGCTGCCAAGTTGTACTTTTGACGATAAGTGCTCAAGTCCGTCCTGTGTTCCGAGACGAGGTCTGAAGCAAATCTGCGCAGGGGGGTACCACCGGGAAGTGTCCATCCACCCCTGAAGTCACATAGCCAGCAATCGCTCGAATAGTTTTCACAAGGTGCCCGTTAATGCGACTGGAGCCAAATTGGGGAGGTGCTCGGGTGATTTGCCTGGCTTCGGTATAGGGACGATATCTGCCCGGAGCCATAATTCTAGTAATTGCCCCGAGAGCCACACCTCATTGATGGGATCGAGGAGATGGCTCAGGGCCGGATCGTCAAGGCTCTTGTAAACCTAGTACGTTCTTATAAACTTCGCCTGGTCTATTGCCGCCAGGAACTCTGCCATGATGAAAGCCGATTGTATTCCTTGCACAGCGTCATCAGAAGGACTGGTACCGACGTGACACGGTAGAGGAAACGGGCACGGCTTTCTAGCCGGAAGGCTGTCAATGCAGGGCATAAGGCGCGAGCCAAATCGATGACAAGTTGGTCGGAGGAGGAGAACAACATTTTTTTAACACCAAAGGGCTCAGGGAGGTGGTGGGTGGAGGAAGTACACAGGTCCTCCGCGACTACCAGGGCCCGGGTTGCCGCCGCCTCCTGGGCGGCTAGAACGGAGCTCCCCAGGGCCTGCAGTGGGATGGGGTAGGGAGGCAGGAAAGCGGGTATTCCGACATTCCCATAGGGAGGGATAGTGAGAGTCCAATGCCTCGCCTGAAGGGCAGTGTGGGAGGAGAATTAATGTGGGTGTGAGTGTACGAGTTGTCTATGGGGGAAGTATGTGTTTGCAGCAGGCTCCTTATGTGCGCTGCCTGCGGTGTCAGTTATGTACTAGGAGGTGACAGGCTTCTGCGAAGGAGGCGGTAGTGTTGTGCAATGTCCCGATAAACAACAAAGGCTGATCGGGTCCGCTCAAGGACGCCGTGCACAGTTGTAAAAGAAGCGGGAGCCCAGAGAACTGCAGCTCGAGCTTGTTGTCGTGCCGCCTCATTATCACCTACCCCAGTATGGGCCGGTGTCTATACTACCGACATGGGTTGGTCGGGGAGATTTTTAAAAAGAATTTTGAAGGCGGGTTCGGAAATAATGCCTTTGGAGGAGTTTCTTATCACCATCCGCAAATCTGATAGCACGACGAGGGGGGTTGGTCCATGTGCAAGGGCGAGGGCAATGGCCGCCTCCTCGCAGTGGTCGGTGATTTGGTGTGTATGGTGGCGGATGTCATTGGTTGCGTAGTGTATGAACCCGTGATGACTAGGGCGAAAAGGAACGGTTATGATACACTGCCACGTCGACGTACAGCGTAAACTCATTGGGGGTATTTTGAGCTGTGGGCGCGAGCGCGGGCCGAGCGATGGCTCCGGTGGAAGGTGGGGTTCATATTTCGAGGGAGGGGACATTTGTGTATCAAGGAACGCAGGTGGCCCGGGATGTGTATGCATTCGCCAAGAGTAAGAGGGGGGTACGTGCTCATATTCTAGAGGATGTTTCGGCCTGTAGGTGGTTGAGAAAGGCACGTGTATTGTGAGGTTCTCTGCGCTGCGATACGTTCTGAGATGGTGTTATGTAAGCCTAGGGAGCTGAGTCGTTGGGAAGGTGTGTGTGGAGGTAGGTGCAGTGCTGACCTGCACACTCTATGGAGCAGAACGCCCAAGGACTGTGTTTCTGTGTTGGTGAGTGTGATGTATGGGAGGTGGTACCAAAAACGACTGACAAGGGAACTCTGCAAAAGCCGTAGGCGTTCGAGCTCCGTGAGGCCATCTATGCGTGTGGATATGCATTTTAAGAGGTCCAGTGTCTGTACAGTGTGTGTGCGAAGTAGGTTAATATTGAGTGTGTTCGTGCGTTTGGCGTGTATGTGCAAGCCCAAGACGCGCAGTTGAGTTTGGGGGGCTGGTTGCTCATGAACGTGGATGCATAAGGGGGTGTTAGAAGACGTGGGGGCTCGTGCGGGAGGGATTATGAGAAGCTGGGATTTGCTGGTGGAGCAGGTGTAACCAGCTTGTAGCGCTTATTGTGAGACTGTAGCAGCTCCTTCTAAGAGTGTGTTTTCTATGAGTGCGTCGCTTCCCCGTGGGACCCAGAGTGTGATGTCGTCCGCAAACATTGTATTTCTAAGCGAGGGAATTTTGTTGAGAGCGTGTGCGAGGGCTAAGTTGAAAAGTACTGGAGATTGAGGGTAGTAAGAAGAAAAGCAGTAAGGAGAACGAGGGCTAAGTTGAAAAGTGGTGGAGCGAGAACGACTCCTCGGGGAGGAGTTCCGCATGGCGAACGAATCTGACTTCATTGTGCCTAGATGTAGGGAGCCGGTGCGATTTGTGAGGAAGTTTTGAATATAGGTTACGTTCTGCTACCAACGTTGAGTGTGTTGATGGTGTGTACGAGGGCCTCATGTTGTACGTGATCGAAGCCTTTGTGCAAATCTACGGCTAGAATGGCGGTGTTGTCTTTGTCTGGGAGCTCTGTGGGATATCATAGTGAATTTGATTAGGGCGTCTTGAGTGGATAGGCCTGGTCAGAATCCGACCATGTTAGGAGGCAAGAGGGGGTGAGCTTCGAGATGAAGAGTTGTACGTGTGTGGATGATGTGCTCAAGAAGTTTTCTAAGGCATGAAGTCAGGGATATTGGTCGTAAGTTAGAAATGTGCAGGGCTTTGCCAGGTTTAGGTATAAACGTTATGTCTGCATGCTTCTAATTTGCGGGGAGCATGCTAGATGTCCAATGTGAGCGGAAAATTTCAGTGAGATGGTCGAGTGAGAAGTTGTCAAGGTGTGGTAGTATTTTATTCGTTATACGATCGGGACCCAGGGACGTGTGTAGGCGAAGCTTGAGTAGTGCCCCTTGAATTTCCTCTCGAGTTATGGCGGCATCCAGGACCGAGTTAGGGGCGCCTGTGTATGCGGGGGATTGTGAGGGATAGGAGGAGCCGGGGGTATGTATGTATTTTTGAGGCTTCGGATTATGTCTTCCTGGGATAGGTTGGCGTATCGGGAACGATGACTATTTCGTAGTTTTCTTTAATCTTTATGAGGATACCAACCCATTCTTCGAGGCCGGTTTCGGAAGTGCCTTGCGGGGGTGGGAGAAGCTGACTTTGTGATCGAAAAGCGTCGCAATACATTATGGTTGTGTGTATTGGAGCCTCATGTTCGGATGTGCGAAGACTAGTGTTGAGCTCAGTAATGAAATGATCTTTACCAAATGTATGGAGGGTCGATTGCCATTAGGCCATGCCCAGACGATGAGACAGAGCAAGGTCAGGGATGGAATTCCTTTGTACGCTATTTCCTATGCGTGTTGGAAGGTCAGATTAATTATGAATAGTGAATCGTAAGTTTTAGATAGTTTCTCAGAGAATTACGCCTTTCTTTGTCGTGCAAGGATAACCCCAGGCAATATATGAGAAGCATTGAAGTCTCCTAAAACGAGCAAGGGTTGGTATTCCGCCTTGTGAGAGCCCGTGGAAAAAGTGCTCCAAAGTCCAGATGTGGGCTCTTCTGGGGAGTGCAAATGTTCAGAATAGGGGTTTTGGGAAGTCGAAGACTCCGGAGAGAATAGTGATGAAAACATGAGGGATGTCGGATGATAGCGTGTGTCGTTTAACACGGTAATTTCGTTGTATAAGTGATGCTACTTGGAGGTGTTTAGGATCTTGAAGCGCAGCATAGCTTAACAGTTTGATGTGTCGATGAGTTTTGTTTAATAAGATGGCAATGGGGGCTATTTGAAGTGTGGTGATGAGTGCTTGGAGGGTGGTTCGTTTGTTGCGATATCCACGGGAGTTCCATTGCCACATAGTTAGGTTGTCAGTGGCCTTGATCTTTACCGGTATCAATATCGGGTACCGTTATGTCTTGCATCTGTGGGCTTCTGGGGCTCATCCATTCTAGGGCTGCTTTGTGGAGCAAATGCATAAATTGCTGCAGTGCTACAATCTGGTCGGTTACGTGCATTCAGAGAAAAGAGGGCATGTCCTGCATTTCGGCGCGAATTGCGGTATGCAGATCGTGTAGGACGGTGGGGGATTGATGTGGTGTTCATTGGTCAACGGGAGGTGTTGATTCAGGGGGAGTTGCCTTACGCTTAAGGGGTGGTGATTGCACATCTTGTGGATTATCGCAAGCTTGGGTTGTGGGGGTGGTGGTTTGAGATAGTTGTTGTTTGAGAGCGTGATTTTCTTGCGCTAGCCTTGCGTTTTCCTGACGGAGTTTTACGATGGTTTCGCGTGAAGACTGCATCTCTTTGAGTAGTACTGTTGTATTTGTTATGTTATTCAGAGGGAGCGTTTGGAAGGGAGAAGTGTGGGAGGGGGCAGTGGCAGGCCCTGGGAGCTCACCTCTAGCCGTGGCGTAGCCATTGGTTTGGGTAAAATGCGTTGAGCTGTCTGGCTGTAGGTTCGCTTGGTGGACAGGTAATAGACCTCAGAGGGGTTGTCGAGGTCTTTGTCGGCAGTTGGTTCTCTGTGGTACCTGAGGCCACGAAGAAGGATGGTGGTGGTTTCCGCCGTGGTTGGAACTGGTTAGAGCATCCAGCGGCTCCAGTGAGGTGAGCCGCTGCCCGAGGATGCAGGAGGGAGCACATGGATGGCTTGGTTGTGGATCACGAATGCCACATGTGGGGCAGGGTGAGGTAGACAAAGGGTTTGGACACATCCTTGCGATGACCTGGCTACCAGCAAGCAAAAGAAGCTTCTTGTTTGCGCTTGAAGGGGTAACAGCGTAGTTTAGCTCCACGGTAGCGAATACATTATGGGACAAGCGCTTCTAGAAATAGTACTTAGGCTTTATTACTGCCGTTAAGGCGTTTGGCGTCTATAATCCGAAGATGGTTGTACATTGTAAGGCTCTGCATGAGGCTGCGAGCGTCATCTTCGGGGAAACTTGGAATATGGTTGGTTCACGACGGTGGTGGAATATGGTTGGTCAACTTTTAGTTGGTGCCTTGCCATTTTAGGAAAGATAGCTCGAAATAGCGTTGGGCTCTTCGGAGGGTGCGCTTGCCACAATGAAATTCCATTGGTGGTGTAATCGTACTTGATCTGACCGGTCTTGGGTGAGGCTGGCTTGGGCTTGAAGAAGGTCAGCTCGGATCGCTGCATTTTGTTTGTTGAGGTCTCGGCCCCCTTTCGGACGGAAAACAATCTTGATGTTAAGTTCCGGGAGGGGATCCTCCGGGGGGATGGATTTGCGTTTCTATTTTTGTTGTCTGTGCTTGTTTTGTGTTGCGGCCTTGCCTAAGGCTTCGATGGTTGCCACCTCGCGACAAATGCCGAGCCAGCCAGGTTCGGTGAAAATCTGGGGTCTACTTCTCCTTCCACGACGTATTCCATGCCCTGTCCCTGTCCCTGTATTCCATGCCCTGTGCCCTGTGCCCTGTGCCATGCCCTGGTTACATACGGCTCGTCACCGCTGGCTGGAACCAAACTCTCCCCGTAAATTGGGGTCCACATGCGTGAAACAATGTGATAATGATGGCTAGCATCCCACTAGTAAGAGCCATAGGATTCGCTAGTAAAAGCGCGGATTAAGTATGCGTCGCGATTGTAAGCCTAGCCCGCTGCCTATCCCACCGCTGGTGATTGACAGGCTCCTTCGAGCGCTTCGATACAGCCGCGCTGCAGCGCCGTTCTCTATTGGCGCAACTGGACCCGGCTCCGCCTACGCGACGCGGGCCCGGTCAGACCACGCGATTGATGTCGCGGTCCGCCGTAGAGAGTGCGGACCGCTGCGGACCGAAAAGCCTAGGCGAATATTTGGACCGCGAGCGCCGTGGTCCTGCGTGGTCCAACGGCAGTCCGCGAGAATCGGTGACGTCCTATCACGTGATGCGGGGACCGCGGTCCAAATAATCGTTTTGGACCGCTGTGTGGATCGGCCTTTATGAGCAGTGGATGACCTATCTAACCGATCCGGACCTTGGATACCAGCAAACTTGGTAAAGAGGGCCTGGACGGCAAGAGTCGCAGACCACGTATCCCGGAACAGGGATGCCGTCCACCGGGCGAGTGCCCTGATGTCAGCACTTACGCTCATAAATAAATGTTTATTCTCTCTCTCTCTCTCTCTCTCTCTCTCTCTCTCTCTCTCTCTCTCTCTCTCTCTCTCTCTCTCTCTCTCTCTCTCTCTCTCTCTCTCTCTCTCTCTCTCTCTCTTCACTCGAGCATTTTCTCAAACTTTCAAGTCTTGCCTTCCTCCAAACAATCTCCAATCTGTGCCTTTTTCATGGCTGCTTTTATCACGCCTGGTCACGGCATGATTGAATAAAGATGTCCCTCGGAGAACAGCTCCCCCCAGATCCGCCTCAGTCACCCGATTGCGCGCATTAAAGGCCAACTGCAACGAAAATTTACCTGCCCTAAATTCTGCTTCAACGTGTGGTATGCACCACTAAAGTGTCTTGTGTCCTAATTTTAAACTCCACAAACGCAGTTTTTTAAATGCAGAGCATTTCTTAGCCTCGCCTATTCCTGCGTCGGACGGTGTCAACAGTTTCGCGTCCGCAGCAGGTGCGCCTCTCCTTCCCTCCTCTCTCTCAACAGCAGCTGGCGCGCGCATGCGTCGTAGTCAGCCCGTTCGCTCCGTCGCGGTATCGGCGTAACAGATGCGTGATAGCAGTGCGGTGGGGCGTGGAAGGGCGCGCGCTGCTTGCGCATGCGCGCTCTTCCCCCCGTACTGCTCTCCCTCTACTGCGCGCGCTGCAAATATAGCGGCTAGCGGTCGCTCGTGTTTCAGTCACTGCGTTGCTCCTTCCTTCCTTGGTTGACGCTCGTGCCCACGTTTACTCGTGTCTGCTACTCCAGCATCACCGAAGAAGCGATGGAAGCAACACTGCCTTCAATCAGTACTGAGGCCCCAATGCTCTGCATTTACTCGTGTTCCCCTCGCGGGAAGGCGCGGGAATTTTTTAATAAAGCCGTTCAAAAACACGCCACTTAAGCCGACGCAGCACCTAGTGGAGTGTCGCCGCAACGTGTCGCCACTGCGGCGAACTTCCGGATGTGACGTGCCAGTAAGGACTCCCGTGCGGCGGTCGGCTCTCCTCAGTAGCCCTTCTATGTGCGATCTCACGCGAGTGAGCAGTGTAATTCGTACCTCTTGCATAAATAATTGCTTTCACGCGTTTCCTTAATACGAGAAGCTGAAGAAGCTCTGGGTTGCCGATACATAAAGAGCATATTCGAAAAGTGCCGCGGCCGGTCTACGCGAGGCAATACGCCGTCGGTGAGCGCGTACGGCAGTAGCACAACGGCCGATTTCGTGGTCGCGACGGCGGCAGTAGGCTCTTGGTCGACTCGACGAGCACGCGAAACCCGTGTACGGCCTACGCGAGGCGATACGCTGTTGGCGCGGCCGGCCGGTGCGTCGGCGCGCGAACGACTACGGCGTCTGTGCGGCGCACTGCATGCTCGCGGCCGGGCTAGGGCGTCTCTACGAGTGCGCAGTACGTAGAACGGCCGGCGCGAGACTATACGCTGTTGTCGCGGCCGGTCGGTGCGTCGGCGCGCGAACGACTACGGCAGCTGCGCGGCGCACTGCAAGCTCGCGGCCGAGCGTCTCTACGAGTCCGCAATACACAGAAGCGCCGACGCGAGACGATACACTGTTGTCGCGGATAGAGCCACTAAATAAGCTAAATAGGTCGCGGCCGGTAGGGGCGTAAACGAGTACGGCAGATAACCGTGCAGCTCACTGCACCATCGCCCGGTCGACTCTTCGAGAGCACGAGTACGCCGACGCGAGGAGATACGCAGTTGTCACTGTTATTGCTGTTATCGCGCCGGCCGGGGCGCGAACAAGTACAGCACACGGCGCACTGCACGGAATCGATTCAGTTCAAACATTTTCGCCAAAAAAAAAAAAACAAATAAATGCTAGCCGCTGTTGGCAACATTCTCTCGCCAGCTAGAAAAAAAAACATAAAAAAGGAGGCCACATTTCGCAGCATTGAGCCTCGGAAAAGGTCCCTGTTTCACGACGAGTGAAAACACTGCAGTGCTTTCGTCGCTGCATGAAATAATTATCTAAAGATTCCGCGCGGGCACCCTGCTAACAGGAACAAAACTGTCCGTGTAAAAAAAATAATAAAATGCTCGATTTTAACTTTGATAACATGCGCTGAACCGAATTCTTACATGCTAGCGGGTATGTTTCGACACTTTCATCCCACGGTAGATTTTTTTAAAGTGCGAATGCACTTTATAAGCGACCCCAAACCTTCCACCGCCGGCGGCGGCGGCAGCGGCGGCGTCCGCAGTCCTCCTCTCCCTAGCAACGGCGTGGAGCGGAGAGGAGCGTCGGTAGCAACGGCGCGGTGACGTCACTTCACCACGTGACCGCGCTCGCTCCGCCTCCTCGCCGTGGCTGCGCGGGTGCGCGCCGCTCCCCGCACCGCTCCTCGCGCCGTGACGTCATGGTATGACGTCACAGCGCGCCTCCTCTCCCCAGCAGCTGCCGCGCGCCTCTCTCTCCACCGTGACGTCCCACTCTCTCCTCTCCCCCTCGCTCGGCTGCAGCTGCCGTGCGCCGCTGTCCCTCTCCCCTTGCGCTCGCCTCCTCTCTCAGCCACCTGGCTCGGCGCGGCGTACCCCCCTATATATGCAGCGATAAACTGCCAGACCTCCGTGGGTCGGCTCGCGCGCGCTCACGGGCGAATGCCAACGGATTTTAACTTTACTCCCCCTCATAGCATCACCACGTGCATTCGCACTTAACCATGTTCACCCTCGGGGAAATGCTTGGGAGTTTTTTTTCTCTCACCAACACAAGATGGTTCAATCGGCACAGGACCTTTCAGCTGTGCCGGCGCCCATCTAGCGCTCAACACTGCCTTTTGTGTTCCCAGCTTCGACACGACGTCTCGGGATGCCTATGTTTTCGTTTTACCGAACGACTATAGGCGTGTCTCAGCAGCTCACAGCGAAGCAATAATGGCTACACAAACTTCCCAATCCCCATTCGCGCATGTTTTAAATGTTTGAAGAAACAGGTGACCCGAAACATAGAATGTGCGTCCTCTCCTCACACGCAGCCGTGGGAGAATCCGCCGACTGCGCCCACTCGATTCCTGAGTGTAACATCACTTCCGGCCGTCCGTAATGGCCGCCCTTTTTGTCCAGTTTCGGTTTGAAAAGAGCGTTTTTGATCTTCGTTTAGGATGCAGCGACGCACATTTGGGCCTCCAAATTTTGCAGGTAGCAACTTTTAGGGCAATGCTCCGGGAAATGGTGCATTTAAGGAGCCGAAAATTTCGTTGCAGTTGGCCTTTAATGTAGCTTTTCGCCAATGTGTGCCTGCGTATTTTAATGCGTAGCATTCTTTGACAAGTACCCCCACAGCCAGGACCGTGTAATCTGCATTTCAACGAAAATGCGGATTTGGCGGAAGTAACACATGTAATCGTTATGATAGCGTTAATGGAGATAAGTTGTCGAACAAAATTTTAAACAACCAAAAAATTAAAAAAAGATAGGAAGAATAGCAACAAAATAACATTTTTACAAAAATGGCCGTACAAAATAAAAAAATATGCATCTCATCCACCTCCTTCAAAACCAAAGAAGAAACAAAAAAAAATCTGCAAAAGAACGTTGGAAATACTTATATACCCTCTACAGTACGAGTTTTCTGGAAAAAAAATCATAATTAGCGAATTAAAGGCACTTCATCGATCTTATGGTATATATTTACATCATTGGCTAAAAGAAACAAAAGAAAACTTAGAAAGAATAAAATAACCGAAGTTCTTTTGCAACTCACAGCCATATTTGGCTTTAACGAACTGACACTCTAGACAAGCGGCATAAGAATGATATGCATTAGTAGAGAATTCTCTAAATTTCTGCTGATTTCTTCCCCTCAAATATTCATTTGCAACACATTACCCACTAATACAGTATCACATTTACAAGCCGGAAACCTTTTCGCGAAGGATTAAGCAGTTTCGATTCCCACGTAACTCTGCTCACGGGGTCAAATTACCATATTACACCACGACAAATATGTTTTACTCACGTCCAAACGACGTTTTTTATGTTTGTTTGGATTTTATTATACGTTAATTTACATTTATCTCGTTCCTCTTAAGTACTACACCCCGATATGATCACACCCCCCATATATGTGAGGCATCACAACTACAAAAACAGTAATGCATAATAAATGTTGGGGAGTGCAGGCACATTGTAGCTGAACAGTGAATTGGTAAAAGCACCGAAAGCGTTATCGTAATATTGTGTACACGGGTTTCACCGCGTGACAATATTTTTTCTTAATTTTCTTTCTGCTCTAACATTGTAGAATTTGTATTTTTACATTAGACGTCGACAACGTCGCTATTTCGCTTCCCTTTCCGTTACTGATGCTTGGTTTTCCTTACCGGTAGCAGAAACCTTGGTCTATGGATTAAAAATGGCAGTGCTCGAGCTTCCAGCAACAAAGGAAATAATAATCATGCAGGGTGGCGTGGACAATCCCACCCTATCATTTCGGTTTGATGGGAAATTATTAAAGATAGAAGTATTGGCTGGTTAACTCGGAAAGCAGGCGAAACTTTTCAATTAAAACGTTGAAAAGCGTTACAAGAAACGTGTCTTGCCAAATTAAAACATCTTGGTGATGCAGCGCAGCTTTCAAGCGTTGTGCGTATCGGCACACTCTCGCGAAGGACATCACCGTTCCGCGTCCCGCGCGCGCGCGCCGCAGTCGTTTTTAGATACCATGTAGTCCTCCTTCGTTTACTTAAACCCAAAAATTTGTCTATTTGTCTGTCTGTCTGTCTGTCCCTCGACTCAGCGAAAAGTTTAAATAACTTTGAACGAGAAGTTTATATAGAGAAAACCTTTTCGAATCACTAAATCTGGAAACGTATACTTCGTACTTTTCAACACTGTTCCGTAAAAAGAAAACATCGGGTTGGATACAAAAGAACTTGTACTTGGAGTGTTCTTTTAATTGAATATAAAAGTGTGCTTGATATTTGCTAGGGAAAATAAAAAGTTACGCGTTGAAAACAATATTTTTACCCAAAGATGGAAAAAGAGCGCGCGCGTGCGTGGACCTCGTGGCAGTGTTCCAAATTGAACAGTAACAAAAGGTTCCAGTAGATGGCGCGTGCAGTGGAACGCGGGAAAATTGCATTGACTTCAGCACACCTCCTCCGTCTTTCTACTGGGAAGATTGAGAGGAAGGGGGAGAGCATGACGGGTGGGAGGGGGAGAGAGAGAGAGGCATTTCCGCGGCAGTGGCGGCAGTTGCAGGGACGCGACCAGATGCGCGGCCAATTTTTTAAATCTTACTTGTCTTACCTTATCTTGCTTCTTATACAGTCGAACCTCGTTATAGCGAACACGGATATAGCGAATTATCGGATACAGTGAACTAAATACGAAGTTTGTTTGGCCACGATTCATTTCAATGACACATATTCTTTTTAGAACGAAACCGAAACCTCGAGAGCCACGCGATATCGGCTGTAACGAAGAAATATTTGATTCCCGTGAGGCTCAAAACGCGACAGCTAGCATATTAAAAGCACATTTTAAAAAAGTGAGACAAAAGTCATTTTTTAGTAGCTTGAAAAACTGCACAAGTAGAAAATGCCCTTTATTGCGTGGACACTGTGAAAAACTTCATTCCACTCCGACTGTGAAAAGCCACAAGGCGAAGGCCACATCCTCCTTCAAGTAAATAAGAACGCAGGCCTGTTTTGACGAACGAACTTTATTCTGTTGTAATTTCACATTCTCATGTTCCGGTGTGCTTAGTTTGAAAGGCCACAGGGAGACAGATAAGGTCTACCTCGTTTATAGGGGTTTGAAGACTAGAATAATGCGTTTTTTTTTTCTAGGACTGTGCGCGAGCCCGATTTCCGATTTATTAGAGCCCATATTCACCTCTACGATTACAACGAATATCGTATATAACGAACTAAGAGGCTGGCGCGATACTACTTCGTTGTAACGAGGTTCTACTGTATTTACTTCTCATATATGTGGATGTTTTCGTGTTTCGGTGACATAAAAAATAAGGTAGGAATAAAACCTACACCCCAGTGCACAGCAGCGGCGTTCGCAAACTGCGCTACCGGGCCGGGCGTCGGTGACCCGTGTCAGCGGCGCGTGCTGCAACCGTACAGCTTACAAAACAAAGCCTTGCTACCTTGACACATTACAAGTATGTTACTCACGCCTGCTAGGAGCTCCCCTAGCCCCGGCCTTCATTTTTTCTCCTTGCAGGCGTCGAACATGATGAACGAACTCGGAAGCCTTTACATCACGAAGACGGCAGGCACGGGACACGTGCCTTCTTCAGATCTTCAGACAGCCGTGTAAACTTCGTGACACACGCTGCCCTCACGTAAAACATTTGGAGACATGGCCTTTATCTTCTCAAGTGGTTAGTAGAATTTTTTAGTGTGCGGCAACGTTTTGTGTGTAGCTAATAGCGGAGGTAAAAGCTTCTTTAATGCGCCATATCAAGTTTAAGAAACAGTCCTTCTAGGTGTCAGAGAGGTTCATGCCATTAGGCAGGAACATTTAGAAGGCTAATGAAGCAAGAAGTCTGCAAATACATTTTGTGCACCTATTACTGAAGGCAATATGGGGCAGTAAACGAAACATCGCATTGATATAGGTGTTTTACAAGACTACCGAGCGATGCGTGATATGCGCGCAATTGCTGATCGAACGGCTTCCTTTGCCGTGCCGGCACGCTCGTTGTCGCGAAGTGTGGGCCACGCCCACCGCCCGAAGAAGAAGAAAATGTCCGCAAGCCTGCAGCACCGGTCATTATGTGTTACAAGCGTGAGCAGCACTCTCCTATTGCATTCGAAGAGCCGGCAGCGGGAAGAAGAGGAGCGCATAGGCGAAATAAAGCATTTCGTAACAGCGAACCGGGATCCCGCGGGTCTCGTGCATGCACCTCTCACGTGCAATACGGGTCGGCTGCTCCAGTTCACGGCAATCTCGCTGCCTTATTACCGGCGAAAAGGGAATGGCCATTGAAGAGGCCCGAGATGACGAGTCTTTCGCGCAACGACGCGTGCCCGAAGTGGCGCACTGCGGGCGCGCGCCCGAAAGCGGCCCCTCTCCGCACTGCCCCGCCGCACGATGGCCGGCCAGGTGGGGCCGATCGCTGGCCTCCTTCGATGGGTGCTGTGCGGATCGACTCTCGCTCCATCGACTCCGTTTTCACGCTGCGATTTCGGCGAAGAAGAAGACAAGGGGCACGAAAAGAAAGAGCCGAAAGGCGGGAAAATGAGCGCGCCTCTCGGCCGCGCGCAGAGGTTGGCAGCGAATGGCGTCACGGCGAATTCGAGCGTGCGCTCTGAAAACGCAAGCGGTCGCCGTAGTGAGAAGAGGCAGCAATGTCGGTCCGAATCGCTTTTATGTGGGTCAAACTCGATTTATTATTAAAGCGACACCGAGAGGAGACGATTAAGAGCAGAAAAAGAAGATGAGGCGAAGCATGGCGTGGCGGCTAAAATATATACGGCGGCTCGAGGCCGAAAGCGGGCGACGCAGGACGTGTTTACAGCGTGCTTTCGTTCCGTGGATTCCGGCTTTCGAAAGCAACGAATCACCCGCAGGGCGAGGAGCCGAATACGAGACGAAGGCGTCGCGGGAAAAGGGCCCAATAAATCGTCGACATTGCAATTCTGCTTGGCTCATTCCGTTCGTCCCTCTCGGGCTGATACGAGAGCCTGCCGTCGGTACGGAGAAAATGTCAGGCGTGCCTTCTGAATCTGTGCGACGAATCGTTTCTGACCTAGTTCCATTCGGTAGCCTTCTGTGCTGGTCGAGTTGAACCACCGTCTTCTTACAACTCCACGCATTTTTTTTTTTCACCACGGCTATCACATTTTTTCTTTATCAAATTCGGTTCACCCCGTCTTCGTGTAAAAGTACTCGGGGCGTCTGCTTGAATAGAATTCAGCCGAATTACCAATGAGAGCGACAAAATGAGAAAATTCTCCAAGTGATCAGACACGACATACAAATAGGCCAATAAATATCCTCGACGCGGTGGCATTACACAATGCCAAAGGGAATTTTCCTATTCACAACCCCTATGTGCTCGTCCCACTTTTTAAACGAATCGCAATCCTGAATTATATTATGTGCAACATATTTAGCCATGTATGTTTCGATTATTTCTGTCCGGGAACGACGCTCGTAAGGACGACTGGTAAAGGATTTTGAAGACAAAAGCTTTTCTAAGGAACATCAGGTGACGAATATGCAAAATTTCTGGTAAGAAAACATAATTTCTCAGGTGAGGGACGGAGAAGCCATTGTTGGTACATTGCTAATGGAAGATATAAACAGGGCGAATGAAAATAAGTAAAAAATCGCGTACCATGCTTTATCCTCTTTACTGCTTCGTTCCGTTGAACACACTGTTTATATTTTTATAAGTAACTATTTCCCAAGTCAAGCATGCCATGGTAGCCTCCTCCGTCTATGTGTGTCATAAAAGTACGCACGTATTCAATATGCCTGCGAATTCCCCCCCCCTCCCCCCCCCCCACCCCTGATTTTTTTTTAGCCCTGCAGGAACCTAGAAATAAATAAATAAATAAATGACCGAAAGTCTCGCGACTTGAATCACCACTGAAGTGTTCGACTCAACGACACCGTAAAACAAATAGGCGCAACAGAAAACGCAGACATCATCGCTACAGCAACGTTGGAACACGCAGAAAACCTTTTTACGCCATGGTCAAAAACGCGCCTCCCCAAGAATAGCCAAACAGCAATGCACTATAGAAGTTTGTTTTCCTGGTCATCTTCTTCCTCCCCCCCCCCCCCCCCCCGGCGAGTTTCCGAAAGTCTAAAGGAACAGCGATAGGGAAAACACGGGTGGAAACGTCAACCCAGAGGACGAACAACAAAATAGGGCTTTAGTATAGCCAGAGTCCTTCAAACCTTTATAAAAAGCATTGAAGGACTCTGGTATAGTGCCTTACGCAAAATGCCAGCGTACGCTATCACCTTTCGTCGTTGGCGCTGCGTATGCGCAGTACAAAAAGTTGATTTTGTGGTTGGCGGACGTAGGAAGGACGCTAGCTATTTCAGCTGGATAGTGTGCGTACGCCAGGGCCATTGCTAGACCTGTGTATACAACATGGCGGCAAGTATCGAGCGGAGTATATCAACGCCTACACTCTTCCGTGAACAGTAATTTGTAGCTTATGGAAGAAGATTTTTGTTCCTGTATTCTTAAATACGTCGCGTAGTTTGTATGTTGTTTTTGCTGCGTTCGAAGCTAACCTGACATCGCTGGCTCCCCGAACGAAGCTCCTGCAGGCTGGCGTCCAAAGCTGTGTATGTACTGTTGACGCCTTCTCTTCGCGATGTAAGGCGAAGGTGCGCTCCTGCGGTGCAATGCGCTTACTATGTTACTTTAATAAACTTTAGTGACGCAAAAAGACCCCCCAAAGTCCGGGGTTCTGGGAGCAAAACAAAATGAGCTATACAGACTGGAGGATCTGGCGAACGTGAGCCACTAAAGCTCGCCACCAGGTCGCTCGGTCCGTTCTCTCTGGCGGCGCCAGCTAGTCTTGGAGAGAAGAGGGTGGAGTTGAAAGGGACTGAAGATGTGTTGAAAGTGATCGTTGTGAACCAAAACAGTCCGAAAGAACATGCGACGGGTTGGGAAAGCCAGAATACTTAGACCACAGTGCAGGGCTGCGATGGCCTTCTAATCGATGTAGTATATGTGTGGGGTTGAAAGGTTGGAAGTATGACCAGTGGTCATCCTTTTCTAATAAAGGTTTTCTCTCTCTCTCTCTAGCGACAGTTCAACCCCTCACCGGGTATTTGCAGTGCGTGCGGCTTGCTGTGCTTGTACAGTGCGTAACTTGCTGTTCGACCCCGCAAGTCGCGGGACCATCTTTACGATAGGGATATTATTCTTGCACTTCAGCCTCACAGTGCAAGCCGGTACTTTGTGTCTGTTCGAAACGGATTTCTAACTTGTTTTCGAGCCTAATAAAATGTATGAGCCAAACCCGGCGTTTTCGTTATGCGCGGCGAGTGCGATTGCCAAAAAATGTACCTTGGTGCTTCGATGCTCTCACTAGAGAGTGTGCTTATGCAGGAGAATATCCGTATTATGTTATACAAATTTTGCATTCAATAGTAACGGGAAGGCGTTTGGTTCCCCTGCTTTGCGTAGTCGTGAAAATTTTCACTGCTCGTTCGCCCGGATATGTGAGTCGCTTCGCATTCGGTTCAACAGATGACACAGTAAGAGCTAGCTGTCGTAATGCAAAACCGACGCAACGCTCTACTAAAACTCTCCTTGCAGTGCCGACGTTGCGTGCCGCAAAACGTTAACGTTTAGCGTGCTAAAAGTGAGTAAACGCCACACTAACACTCTAAAGTCACATACAAGGACATGTACTTCAACTTAGCGGGCGGAAGTATGTTCCATACAGAAGACAACGAAGGCAAAGAACCGTCACCGATTATCATCACCACCGCCACCGAGAAAGCCGACGACGCGAAATGATCACTCAGCCAGTCTCCTGTGCCTGCCATAAGCCTTCGTTTCTTCCAGCTAACGAGTAGCCGCGCTCTAGGAACGCCCTGCAAGCCGTCGTACGCCTACCACCAGGATCTGCAGCGGAATGAGCTGCTGGAACCCGAGCAGTGAAGAAGACGAGAATAAAGCGTGCTGAGCGTGCAGTGCGCGCTGCATGCACTCGATGGCATCGCTGATCGAACAGCCAGCGCCTCGTTTCTCTGCTGTTGGAACCTAATGAGCTTCTGCGCCGATTGAGGGCATTCAAGCTCGTTTTGGATGCTTTGATGTAGCTTCGGTGCCCGGCTCGGCAGCCATGTCTAAGCGAAGCAACTCCAGCGACACTATGATCAAATTTCTGAAGGACAGACTGGAGTCCAACCAGGGATTATCGCTTCAAAAGTTGACAGGACACCTTTCGCAGTTGCCACCGGACCTGAGGACGAAATTCGGAAGCTCCGTCAAGGACCTGAAGGTGTTTCTACTGAAGTTCCCTGAGGTCTTCGTCATAAGCAACAACAGCGACGTGTACCTGCGCACCAAAAGCCGCCAGGTGACTTCGTCGCAGAACGACAGAATAGAGAGCCCTATTACAGCTACGTCGGATCACAGCGCGAACGAGAAGGACATAACTTTCCTCACTGATGCCACGGGTACAGTGTACCGCATGTTCACTCTCTACGGGTTTATCTCGACCGAGGCGCCCTTCAAGACGAGTGTTTACTTCGACGTGCAATCCTTTGAGAACGCCCAGTACACTAACCTGCCAACCTCCGGGCTCAAGGTGGGCGAAAGCGTGATCTTCGATGCCAAGACAGGACCGAAGGATTGCAAGGCCAAGTTTCGAGCTACTCGTGTCACTCGTGTCACCCCGCCCAAGCCCCCCTCGTCGCCTGGTCTCTCACCGAAATGCGCAAATAACGGAGGAGATGGTGATTGTGACACCGCAGGACACCTTGTCAACCAAAACGGTGTAATAGACAGTGTCAAGTCCAACTACGGATTCATAAAATTCGGCCGAAATCTGAACGAGCGAGCCTTCTTCCATGCCAACAAAGTAGACAAGTCACTCGGCACGCTGATAAAAAACCTCCCAGACATGTTTAAAGCTGAGGATAAGGTTCGCTTTGACGCAAAGCCCAGCATGAAGCCGTCAGACAAGGTGAAGTGGGAGGCAACAACTGTGCACATTTCCCGGAGCAGTGACCGCTCTGGCGCCGCCGACTTGGAAGAGTTCGATGGCAACGAAGTCTTTATATCTGACGATGAATTTTCCCTTCAGGACCTACTGAAGGGGAAGCTCGCGGAGTACCAGAGCCGCGAAAATGGCGTCAAAGCTTCAACTAAGGACTACGCCAACGGGGATTCAAGCTCGGTTAACCTGGACTACTGCAACTCCCCAGTTAAGGGAAACACGAATGCCAGGCGCTTATCCGGTGAGCGGGGCTTCTTCTACCCCGCAACCGAGTCTATTGGTAATATAAAGTTTGGACCCAGTCGCGAATTCACGGCTTCCGCTGCCGTCGATGTGACGTACCGCGACGAAGAGCTTCTTGACAACCTTCTCTGGGAAGTGCCCGACGACCAGGAAGTCAGCTTCGATGCTGTACAAACGGAAAACAACTCGTGGACGGCCACGTTGGTATGGATTGGGCAGAGGCCGGCGCAGCCGCGTGTGGACGACCACGAAGATGTATTTAACAAAATCACCGACAAGACCAGGTACGCCCAGAAACAATTGAAGAACGCCGACTCTGAGACATGCGCGAATGTTGGCGGACAAGAAACACCCCCAAACATGGGCCTGGGATTCGTACTTGACCAACCTTCCGTCACTACTTACAAAAGTGTTAAAGGAGTCATCATAAAGGTCATGGAGTGCACCGGAACCTGCAAGGTCCAGGAGCTTGCAGTGCCGAGGACGGTAAACTTCACGAGTGAGAGTTTTTTTATAGACGGCACAATGTATCTGGGCTACCTCAACGATGTCCTTGGTGAGGGTGACACAGTATTTCTCGACTACATGGTAGGCGTCTACGGAAGGAAAGAAGAAATACGCTGTGATCTCGTCTGGCTGGGCAGGAGGCCAAAGGAAGTCCGGCAGATGAGTCCCGATGAATTTCGGCAGAGGCTCCGCATTGAGACACGGGACGGAGAGCAGCCGCTCTTTTTAAAAGACATCGAGACAGGGATGGATCGAGTGGATGAGGTGTCACGGGGTCCGTACCAAGTACCCTGGGACACCGGGCTGCCGGACGACACGGTGCTTGGCAGGGGAAGCGGAGCGAGGCTCTTGGTATCTCTGGGCCCTCTTCTCGTCGCTCCGCCGAACACACCAACCAAGATGCGGTCCCCTGGGTCACACGATGAATCTTCTGCGCGGGAAAATGTTCCAGAAGGGCCTTTCCCTTGGGCGGATCTAAACGATGAAGTCCTTCTTCAGCTGGCTAAAAGGTTGGCGGAGAAGATCATTGCGGAGAGTAAAAGGATGGGAGACACCCTTCGTGACGTCGCTGTTCAGACCACTCACGAAGAGTCCTCGTACTCCAGGCCAGACCTCCTTGTCCGAACCCTTGTCTGCTCTAGCGCCCAGACGATCTCGACAGGAGGAATCATGTCGCCAGGGCTGTTGTTAAACTGATGGCTTTTCTTTTGTTTGCCATCTAGCCTTTCGCCAGGACTGCTTGTCTGGCGCTTTGTTGCTATTCCCGTCACTTTTTTTCCCATGTTTGTAACTTTGTAACTTTGTTACTCCCCAAATGTAACTTCGAAAAACTTTGAAAGAAACGGCTGCCCCAGAAACCGGTATTGGATGAACTGACTCATCGTGGCATCGTGGATTCCTTCAAGTCCTGTGTACCTTTGCCATTGAAGTTTTAGGAATCTCATGCTGTGATAACTTTGTCCTTCAAATAACCTAGCTTTCAACCTGAAATGTGAAGTTAAGAGTTTTTTTTCCCAGTCCTGCGAGCTCGTGCAGCATACTTTGTAAAGCGAGGCATACGAAGTGTGACTTTTATACTTTCTAGGAAGACCAAAGAGCTCATGTGTAATAAACGGGCCTAGGTGGCACAAACTTCTCATGAGTTGTTTCTGGTGAGTTAATGCGAAAGCATGATGTGCAATTGCACGTTGCTTAGCGCTCTTTATACTTTCGGCCCGCGATCAACCTTTTAGAGCTATTTACGCATGGTATGCTGAAGTTTTCCGACTTATGGGCTGTGCGTTACTGTTCTTTGAACACGTAAGGGGGTTGACGGTTGACCGGATTCATTTTTACCGTATTGCTTGAAAATCATCTGCCCCGCGCAGCCGAAGAGATTCGTCTTCTCGCCACTTAATACATCTTGTCTATCTATACGCTTCCTCCTCGCGCTTTTGGATGAAATCATTCCATGTCCGTTGAGCTGCTTCTGTTTCCCGCCGCCGCGTATTCGGAGAGGTGACGACGACGCATATTGTTGCGCGCTTCTTCGCTCGTTTCGCTTCACTTTCCCGCACCTTTAGTGGCCTGTGGTGTACTTTTGTGGACGGAAATGTTTCGATGCTGCCATGGGAGCGGCCGCCGACTATGTGGAACATTTAAAATCCATAGTGGTGCAATACATGCTGCCACGCAGAGCGGCATGGCCCGCCAAAGCGCGGTGCCACTAGAATGAGCAGTGCATGCTGTGGAACAAGTCGCCGCAAATACGCTTAGCCAGGCGTTGTCCAGACATGTGTGGTACTTTGTGTTGTGTCTTGGCCAATATACCTGACTAGATCTATGATGCTTATATTCAGCTATAATGTGTACTCACCATAATGTTTTTGCTATGACGAGCCGATCGACGGCAAGCTGTTTGTACGTCGACGTGAATACTGTGGTTGCTCAACATCCGTATGTCGACATACGAATAAAATGGAAATTTACATAACGATCATTAGCTATACAGCCTGCAGCTGCCCCCATCGCAAGACAATCCACCAGGCTGGGTATGATGTAATGCCTGTATTCGGGTGTAATATGTGGTTATATTAAAGTTTAGGCATGGCCCGATGTATTTTTTCAATGCCAAATGCATCGCCCGCTTTAGAATGGGAGTGACGGGTGGGGCCTGTTTCTGCCACCTGTCGTATAAGCTGGGGCCCCAAGATTAACCGGGATCCCCGACCGTATCTGAATGCGAGACTGGCTTGTGCCTGGTTGCGAAGGCAACCGGTTCTCGATACCACTGAAGTAGCGGCCATCTGGCCAGCCATAGAAAACTTAGCGCCTCGGCTAGGCACGTTTTTGCATACGCTTTCCACCACGCGCCGCCCCAAAAAGTAACGGGTCACGTGACTAAAACACTGGGAAGGCTGGCAATTGGGGAGACTGGCAGGCGTATAAGGGAAGGGCTTGGTTGGCCGTCGGGTCTGATCCGTTTAACATTAAAAAATGCCGGAGGCGATGGTGTGGCCCAGTGACGTGCCAAGCGACGTTATCCAGTTTCACGTCGAGCTACGTGTACCGATTGCCAACACTGCCAAGGTCGAAATCCACAAGACACTCATGAGGTCCACCTTTAGTGAGGTGGAGCAATGAAGTAGAGATGGAGTTGGGATGCGTGCTTGACTCGCCTTCCGTTGACGTGGGCTCGAGTCCCGTATACAAACCTAAATTTGCCGATTTTTGGATTCCATTTTTTACCTTTATTTCTGTGCCTGGTCGGTAATTTTATGAGCCATTTTGTTGCCACATACGTCATCTTTCCCACTCAATCACCAGTTTAATGCTTGCGAAATAAGAATACACGCAGAAACTGCTCTAGATGATGCGTGCGCACTTGCTACTGTTGTCTGGCAAGGAAGCAAAGTGCCATTGCGTTTCGTCGAGAGGAATGTTCACTTTTTGAACCGTGACGCCGGAGTGTCGGTCGTGCAATAGCTTGCTGTGCGCGAAGGAGAATACTCAAGGAGAAATGAGGAGCTCGTTGATTTCATTCACTGGAGGGACATGCGCTGGCCGCTGCAGCTACAACCCATACTAGAGTGCTGTGTTGAGCTTGTTCGTATGTACTACACGCACTGAAAACAGCCCGACGACGGGAAGGCAAAAAAGACACACACGAGCGGAGTGCTTGTGTGTGCCTTCTTCGCAGTCCCGCTTTCGGGCTGTTTTCAGTATATTTAAAAGAACCCGTTGCTGCGAGGGAGACGAGGAATAACGCCGTTGCGCGGTGAACCTTTACACGTGGAGCACAGCAGAAAGTTTGTGACGTTTTCTTTGAGGAATGCTTAATGTAGCGTGTTAGAGTGGTTCGATTGTACTTTTGTGAAGTAGGACCGAAACCAGTCTGTCGCAGACGTTACATTAGGTTTCGAATTCGCCTTCGAGGAACTTTTTTCTAAAGAACTTGCGGCCAGTGGCGTAACTTGATAGGACGGCGCCCATGACAAATATCTTTTCGTGCCCCTTATGATGACAATGATTGCGATTATTATTTTTTGTTTTGTATGGTGTACCAGCACCAAGACCCTAGGGTTGTTCCTGGGGACCTAAAATAAACGTTGATTATTATTATTATTATTATTATTATTATTATTATTATTATTATTATTGGCGCCCAGTAAGGACAAGTGCCTCCTCTGCTGCCTCGCTTTCTTCGGCAGGCAGGAGTTTTTTCGATGTTCTGAGTGTAAACGCCGTGCGCACGGAAAGTGCATTGTTCTTCCGGACGAGGAACTGCAGCGTTTGATTTCCGGTGAGCAGCCGTTCGTCTGCAATCTGTGTGTGGCTGCGGCGTCACCCGCTAGGCCTAGCGAGCCCGGTGACCAAGCCAGCGAAGACGGTGAGCCAGCGAACATCCCGGCCAAACGAGTGGCGTCCCCTGTCGGAGCAAGCTTCAACCTTTCGGCGGACCTACGCGCAGAGGTAGCTGCGTTGAAGAATCTCCTGTCCGAAGCCTGCGCCAGCCTCTCTTTTCTCGGGGATGTTGTCACCGAGCTGCGCGAGGAAAACCGGCTTCTTCGACGGGATAATGTGGCTGGGCTTGCCCAGCAGGCTGCAATCGTCGCTTCCCTGCGCGAGGAGGTTCGCTGCCTGCGAGGGGAGCTCGCGCGTCCCCCGCCTTCTCCGCCTGCTTCCCCGAAGCCTGCTAATCCTTTCATGCCGCCGGTGACGTCACCGCAGTCTGGTATCCCTACGAGGTCGTCGTTCGCCGAAGCCGCCGCCGGTGCAGCTGGTGAATGTGCCCCCTTCCTGTCATCTACCACCACTTCGCCGTTCGTTGACCGGCCCAGCAGTCAACCTGCTACGGCCTTGAGCACTTTGGTTTCCCCTTCGCTCCACCCTCTGCCCCCGCCTCCTAGGTCCGACACTGCGATTAATGGCCCGCCGACGAACTTGCAGAAGAAAAGGAGCCCTCCCCGCGTGGGTGCGTCAGAAGCTTCTCAGTTGGTTGTGGTACACCGACCACCCAGCTCCAGGGCCATCTTTGTTTCAAAACTGTCGGCTAACACCACATCTGCTCAACTGTTGGCCCACTTGTCAACTGTGCAAGTTACGCCATTGTCGTGCAAACGCCTTAGGACTAAGTACGACTCCTATTCTTCTTTTTGCGTAACTGTTAACGAGGAGTGTTTTAAGCGCCTGAGCGACCCGTCTATGTGGCCAAAAGGCTGCCTTTTCAAGCCGTTTCAAGGCAAGGTCCACTCTGGTATGCTGCACAGCTCTGAAATAACTGAAAATGATCAGTAAGTACGAGAGTTTCGACATATACTATCAAAACACTCGAGGTCTACGAACAAAGTCCTCTGAATTTATTAGAAATATTGTATGCTCTAAATTTTCTGCTGTTGTCATTACTGAAACCTGGCTTTCCGATGATATCTCGTCTTCCGACTATTTCCCTTCTAACTATCAAATCTTTAGAAGCGACAGAAAATTAACTGGACCTAAACAAAAAGGTGGCGGGGTTCTCGTTGCCGTTGATCATTCAGTGCAGTGCATGCGGCGTGCTGACCTCGAGACCCTAGACGAATCAGTCTGGCTTGAGGTAGGCCTCACGAAGGGCGAGAAGCTACTCATCGGTGCATTCTATATATCCCCGGATGTATTACCTTCTGAATTTAATCGAACACTCACATCCATAGAAAATGTCTCAAATGCACACTCCAACCATAAGCTCATCATACTTGGAGACTTCAACACCCCAGGTATTCGCTGGAACAGTCTTTCCTTTGAGCACAAGAACCATTATGCAGCGCAGAAATGCAGCATGCTATTAGATTTTCAGTCGTTCACCTCCATGCAGCAGTTTTGCCGCATAGAAAACTCTTGTGGTAATGTTCTAGATGTGTGCTTCTCAAACTTAAAAAACGTACAAGTGTGTGCCTCCGAAATATCCCTTGTGCACCCCGACAAGTTTCACCCCCCTCTTATTGTCTCTGTCTCGGTCGCGACCCAGCATCGCTCTGGCGGTGTTGACAATTGTTCAGTCCCGCGATATGCTTTCAAGCGTGGAGATTATGCTGGGCTGTATCACTTTTATTCATCTGCTGAATGGTCTAGTGTTTTGGATGTCAATGATGTTGACGAACAGGTTCGACGTTTTACCGAAATAGTCAGAAGTGGCATGGAAAAGTATATCCCTTGTTATAAGCCTGTTCCTTCCAAATTTCCCCACTGGTTTTCTAAAGAACTTCGAAGTTCGCTTAAACTTAAGGATAGCGCCCACAAAAAGGCCAAGCGTTCTGGGCTCGACAAGTGGAAAGCGGAGTTTAGTCGGTATCGCTCACTTTGTAAAATCCTCTACCGGCGTGACCACCAGCTCTATATAGAATCGTTAGAGGCTGCTGCGTCTCAGAAACCGGCTGAATTCTGGAGGTATGTACGCGGCCGTTCTAAGGCGTCTAAAGAACACGTTAGCCTGCTTAATTCCGATGGTGAAGAGGTTGAGGATGTTGCCACCAGTTTTGCTCAGTACTTTCATTCTGTCTTTCAACTGCCAGATGGCAACGACGAACGCCTGTCGTTTAATAACTCTAATTTTAACACACTTAGGTTCGATGAAAAAATTGTCAATGATAGCCTTCAACGGATGAAACCATCATTTTCCTGTGGTGCAGATGGAATTCCAGCAGCCCTCATGAAGGCTTACGGGAACATTTTTGTGCCTGTCTTAACTTCCATTTATAATAACTGCTTACTTTTAGGTAAATTTCCTCGTGCATGGAAGATCGCTCGAATTTTTCCAATATTTAAGTCTGGTGATAAGTCAGCCGTTTCTAACTATCGCCCGATCTCACTCCTTTGTGTCGCCTCAAAACTCTTTGAGTCAGCTCTGCACAAAGTTCTTGCTGCCTGCGTCAAGAATGTTGTGCTACCAAATCAGCACGGCTTTTTCTCGGGTCGATCGACGGTCACAAATCTTGCAAGCTTTATGACACAGGCTTCGGCTGCAGTTTGTGAAAACGGCCAGTTGGACGTTATTTATTTTGACCTCAGTAAGGCGTTTGATGTGGTGAACCATCAGTTATTAATTAACAAGCTTGCTCAGTCCGGTGTAGACGCAAGCCTTGTTGCCTTGTTGTCCAACTATCTCCTTGACCGGTCCTTTTATGTAGATGTTAACGACAAAAAGTCTAGTGTTTACCCTGCAACAAGTGGTGTACCCCAGGGTTCCGTGCTGGGTCCATTATTGTTTTCTGTCTTTATCAATGATGTGTCAACAGTGTTAACAAACTCTTCTTTTCTTCTCTATGCTGATGATGTCAAACTATTTAGGCACATTAGCGGTGTTCAGGACTGCTGTGCCTTGCAGAGGGATGTGTCGGAATTATCGGTCTGGTGCAGGAAAAACTGCCTAATTTTAAACCCCACTAAAACAAAGGTTGTCACCTACAGCCGGAAAACCCACCGTCTGCTGTTTTCCTACAGTATTGAGGGAGCTCCTCTGCAAAGGGTTGAGGAGATTAGGGACCTAGGGGTGCTTTTCGACAGTACCCTCTCTTTTTCTCCTCATATTAGGCTCATCACCCGGCGAGCACTCCGAAGCCTTGGAAATGTGTGTCGGATTACAAAGGAATTCTCTTCTCCAGATCCATTTCTAATGCTATACAATGCAATATGTATACCACAGTTAGAATATGCTTCTGTTGCCTGGAACGGCATCTCCAAATCTAGTAGTGAATTAATAGAACGTGTGCAGAAGAAGTTTTTATCCATATTTAAGCACCGTCATCACAATCACAGTTTTCATCCTGATTCTGACTTATCCATAGTCCCTTCCATCCCTTCCTTGAACTGCAGACGTATGCGTGCAGACCTTACATTTCTTCACAAAATTGTTCATGGTGACCTTTCTTGCGCAGACCTGCTTAACTGCTTAGAGTTTAGTGTACCACAAAGGCCCACCAGGTCGCATCGCCCGTTCTTGACCGCTGCGCGCAACTCCAATCATTCTCCTGTGCGCAGAATACAGAATTGTTACAACCGCTTCTTTGAACGCCTTGACATCTTTCAGAAATCCTTTACAGTTTACCGTACAACGCTGTTGAATACAGTATGTTAAACACCTCTGATATGTCTGTCGTTCTTTTTTTTCTGGAATTTGATTTCTCTGCGGTTGTGTCTATCCAACTGATAGTTGCCTATTTTTGAAACTGTTTACTGTCATTTGTTCGTTTTTTCATTTGTCTCTACACTCTCGCCGTTGTTTTTGTTGTATTACTGTCAAACTTTGTTGCTCTGCCTGTCGTGTGGCCTTTACGACGGGCAGAGCAACATAGGCATCTTCTTTTTTTATTTTTTTACCTGTACCCAGGCTCCGCCTGTGCTTTATTTCTGTCATTTTCACTACTTCAATTTGTGTGTGTCTTGTCGCTTGTTTGTTTCTTGCTATATGTTTCTTGTATTTTGTTTTCATGTAACTACCCGTGCGCCAGCACTCAGGCCTCTGGCTGTTCCTGGGCACGTAAATAAACATGATTGATTGATTGATTGATTGATTGATTATTATTATTATTCATTGCTGTCTTATACCTTTTCTGTGCGCCAGCACGAATTGATTGTGTAAAGTCGGTTGGATTGCTCTATCTTATTTCTAATCTTCTTTGCCGTTTTGTAGTTTTTTTTTTTTTTTTGCTCACTGAGTGTTTGTTAGAAAATTGTTGATGCACTACAGTGCTGCATCTTCCCCTCGGAGTGCTCCAGCACGAAGGCCTCCGCTGTTCCTGGGCACTATAATAAACATTGATTATTATTATTATTATTATTTACTGCATTTACTCGTATTCCCCTCGCGGGAAGGCGCGGGAATTTTTTTCGAAACTGTTTACTGTCATTTGTTCGTCTTATCATTTGTCTCTACACTCTTGCCGTTGTTTTTGTTGTACTATTGTCAAACTTTGTTGCTCTGCCTGTCGTGTGGCCTTTACGACAGGCAGAGCAACATAGGCCTCTTTTTTTATTTTTACTTGTACCCAGGCTCCGCCTGTGCTTTATTTCTGTCATTTTCACTACTTCAATTTGTGTGTCTTGTCGCTTGTTTGTTTCTTGCTATATGTTTCTTGTATTTTGTTTTCATGTAACTACCCGTGCGCCAGCACTCAGGCCTCTGGCTGTTCCTGGGCACGTAAATAAACATGATTGATTGATTGATTGATTATTATTATTATTATTTTATTTTATTATTATTATTATTATTATTATTATTATTATTATTATTATTATTATTTTATTTTATTTTATTATTCTTTTTTTTTCCAAGATGGCGCCGAGTACGGATGCGTGTTCCTCTGCTCGCAGTATTTCTACGCTAAACAAAAGTTTCTTCGTTGTGCTGACTGTCGGAAACGTGTTCATGTGAAGTGTGTCACCTGGCCGGACGATGAGCTCAACATGCTGAAGTCTGGGGAGCGGCAGTTTACCTGCAATAAGTGTGAGTGTGCCGCCGCTTCGCCTAGGCCTACCCGCGACATCGGCTTTACCAACGGAGCCGAAGCAGCCTCGGCGCATTCCCCTACCCGGCCGGCGGCGACGACGGCAGCGGCCACCCCTCCTGAGGAACCGGCTGACCTCGAGCAGGTTCCCCTGCGCGGCTTTCTCGTTCGCGCGCTCGAGGGAATCTCCTTTCTGACAGATTAGGTTTCCCAACTGAAAGGAGCCATGAAGAGAAAACAAAAGTTTGTTTTATTCGAAAGATTAGGTGTTTCATAGTACCCCAAGCGCTTTCCCGGAAGCAAATGATGCTTTATTCACTGAGAAATAAGGCAATTTAAGCCAAAATTTTAAATCTCCCGCTAAAATTGCACATTTGGTGACGTGATCAATGGTGTCACACGGGCCGGTCCATGAAACAGATACTTAGTATGTCGACTCCATATAGCACCCACACGCGGGAGTCGACCGAGACGGCGGCCATTTTAAAAATGCTAGTAAAACCTAGTGCACCCGCAGCCCTAGTCATGGAATCGCCTGATCCGGAGAACAAAACTCTCGCCGAGGAGCTCGGGCTTGCATTTAACAACCTCACACCACTTGAACGCTCAACGCTTCTAAGTGCACGAGCGGCAAGAGTTGTGGGATACGCGGTGGACGGAAAAGCGACCATTCCGCGATAGCCACAACAGACGAACGCCCTGCCGTCGGCACCGCTGTCTCGTCAGCGCCGTCGCCACGGACGAATACAGACTGGTACGTATGTGCCGTATTTTTATTACGGTTAATAATAGTTCAACTTCAGTAGCAGTATCGCTTATGCCAGTTGGCCGGTGTCGTGTATGGAAAGCCGTTCGCGCGAGCTCTCTGCTTCGACCAGAAAGATACGAGCGTCAATGCGCGGTGTTTACGGCATTTTTCCTCCAAGGTCAGAGCGCCTCGAACCCGAAAATTCGTCTGCGCGACGGCGAGATGTCGAGCTCGGCCAGGCGGTTGTTTCGTACGCATTGGCGCACACGCTTGCGTGTTCGTTCGGAACTTCAACCGTTTACTCCACCGTTCTTTGTCATAAAAAGAATGTGCAGTATGTTTCACGGGCATTTAGCTCGCTATGCAAACTGTAAGCCCTGCCTAACATGCGTTTGCTTTTGCCGGCCTCCGCCAATCGCAGAGCTTAGCCCATGTGACGGCATAGGTTCTGTTGCGGGAAATGAGCTGGTGGGTCGCATGACCATTCCCGTTTTTCCTAATTATGTAGCTTATTTGAGCGAAGTTTGCGTTATAAGTGGTGTCGTTATGGTTCTAACGAGGCAATCTTTCGAATGAACCAAACTTGTGTTTTCTCTTCATGGCTCCTTGAAGGAGGAGAATGAACGGATGCGCAGGGAGGCGGCGGCGAAGGCAGATGCACACGCAGCTGCTGTTAAATCGCTGCGGCAGGAAGTGCATACGCTTCACAACGAGTTGACGCGTCAGCGCTCTGAATCCACGTCGTTTCCTACTCCTGCGGCCACTACCAGTAGGCCTGTGTGGCCTGCGCAGCCGGGCCCTGCTGGTGCGGTGGCGTCGCCGAAGTCGTCCGCTTGTGCTTCCCCGCCCGGCAACAAATCGTCGCCGCTTCCGGCGCTCTCGCCGTCTGTATGCGGGCCCGTGGGGCCAGTGCAGCCGCAAGCGCCCGGAACTGCTGCCTCGGACACGCCTTCGCAATCGTCCACCACTGGTGAGAGCCCACCACTTTTACAGGCAACAGGCTATCGCCGTCCAACGAAGGAACGATCACCTGCGTGCTTTGGACTGGCAACAAGTACAACGTTGTCTGTCGCCAGTCAACATCGGCGATCAAAGGCGCTGTTCGTGACAAAGCTGGCTCCTGAAACATCGTCTTCCCAGGTGTCGGCATATGTTTCTAGCGTCGCGATCGCACCGTTGGTGTGCAAACGGCTGAAAACCAAGTACGAATCCTATGCCTCATTTTATGTTGCAGTAGACGACGAAACATTTCAGAAGCTGCAGGACCCGGGCCTATGGCCGACAAACTGCCTTTTTAAACCTTTCCAGGGAATTCTTCATGATCGTCACCTGCACGCATCTGAGTTAGAAAATCAACAGGTCACTCATGAATAGGTCCCTCAACGTTTTGTATCAAAATGTCCGTGGTCTAAGGACTAAAGCTAACGAGTTTTTTGTAATGTATCTTCCTCAATTTTTTCTGTGGTTGTTCTTACGGAGACCTGGCTCTTACCCAGTATCTCGTCTAAAGATTATTTTCCGCCTTATTACAACGTGTTCCGCAGTGACCGTGCCACACGCACGGGAGGGGGAGCTTTGATAGCTGGCAATAGCTCATTTAGATGCGTGAGGCGCGCAGACCTTGAGACAGAGGATGAGTCTGTTTGGGGTGAATTGTGTTGCATCGGTGGCGAACGCGTCCTGCTTGGTGCATTTTACTTTGCTCCTAACATAGCTCCGGTTTCTTTTCAAACTTGTTTAACATCGATAGAAAATGTAGTTTCCTCTCATCCTAGACACCGTATCATGATTCTCGGTGACTTTAACTCGCCGGGAATAGAATGGGGTGACCTTAGTATTTCTCATTACAATACCTACGTTCTTCAAAAGGCCTCAGCCTTACTGGACTTTATTTCATTTACTGGTCTTGAACAGTGCAACTACGTTGTAAACTCTGCTGGGAGCTTACTTGACCTTTGTTTTTCAAACATCGAAAACATCACTGTCAACATAAGCCCTACTGGTTTGGTTACCCCGGACAATTACCATCCACCCGTATCTATAGTACTACCTAGTCATAGTGATGTGCAAAAGGCCAAGCCACGTGTTTCCGAACTCCCCCGCTATACGCCTCGAGATTCGCGATCGCTGCGCCGCCTGCCGCCGCTTCTCCGTGGCGTTTGCGGGATTTGCGCTGCGTGGCTGGTAGGTGGTCATGCAGTGTTGTGGTTATCTTTCGCTTCTGTTTGCCTTTCCGCGCACTAAACAACTTGTTATGGTGACGTCTGTAAGCTAACTGCATGTTTAGGGCACTTAAAAAAAACAGCGGCGTCTTGGTAGAGCGCTCTAACGCCAACAAGAGCTGCCTGGGGAGGCAGTTCTGCGCGCTTCTTGGCCGCTCTTGCGGGCGTCGGCGACGGCAGCAGCATATCACCGCTGTCACCTTCGAACACGTCAGCACAAGTGAATTCTATTTATTGTCGCCTTGTTTAGACCTGATATTGGCACTGTAAGAGGTTGATTCGTTTTGGAGCGCAGACAACAAATGCGGCTTTGCTTCGAATATGTACATCGTAGAAAAATATTTTTCGGGGATGTGATAACCCAACAGCTGACAAAAACTTGTGCCTTTTATGGGAGTATAAGCCACGCGAAAATGTTAAGTACACTCAAAGGCTGTGCGTTGTCAGATATGTGCCCATTCATGCCTTATAGTAAGAACCAAGGTATATGTTAATGAAACCACGGGAAAATGAATGGTCTGAAGTCAGGAATAAATAGAATAGTCGTACGGGAATGAAAAAAAAAACCGAGTGCAGCCTCTGAAAGGCTAAAGACGTTTGTTTGAGCAAGGTAGTATTCCCCAGACGAACTAGATGCGAAATGCACTATTTCGCTAGACATGGAGGGGGGGAGGGGGGGGGGAGGAGGAGGACGCTCAACTATCGTTGTTTAGATATGCGGAGCGAAATCAACGAATGAACGTTTTAATAATCACACACACAAGCTGCGTGTTCACTTTTCGTTTGTTTTTCGCCTTCAACGAACGGCTGATCACTCGGCGGACGCATTTTTGAAGAATACAGGGTAGGCAGTTCACAAGCGATACGAGGTGTCGTTGGAAGAGTTGATTGATTGATTGTAGGGTTTAACACGCCGACGAAACGGAGTCGATGAGGCACGCCGTGGTGGAGGGCTCCGGATTAATTTTAACCACCTGGAGTTCCATAACGTGCTCCGAAATCTCGTACACACGGGCTCGTTGGAAGAGTGTCGTATCTGATAAGAGTCTCTGATTTCGGTTTATGCTAGAATATGCAGTGTCCCTGTGTCATATGACGATGTTTCGGAGAAGAGTTTGGTCACAGACGCGGATTACTCTATAAGCCCATCTTCGCGCTTCTGTGGAGGATAAATGTAACAGATGAATCGTTGCGAGCGCTCACCTCGGGACAAGACGACACAGCATTAACTTTGTCGTCGTGTGCTGACTCCGGAGTGTAATTTTGCATTATCCATCGTACTTCTTTGGTACAATGTTTGTGAAATTTATGCCACATTGGCTTGTTCATGGTACTGATCAATATCTGATATGTGATATTGGCAGGCGTAACTTGCGTGCTGGCAGGTATGAGTGCTCCGCTGGATTTTCTAAGTGCACAAAGTCGATTTACATCATAGTGTGTATGGCCGCTACATGACCATCGGAGGAAACACTGCTTACGGAGACACTGCCACTAAATTTCAGGGCAGCGGATCCGGAATTGCAATCAGCTGCATGCAAATGCTGGCTTCGGGACGCCGGCCTGTGACACACGCCCAGCGCTCATATACATCTCACTAAGATCGCGCCATAAACGTTTATACTCCCGTAAACACACCACGCTTGCAAACAGAGTGTGCCTGCTCCACGTTATTCGGTATTTCGAACGCGGACAAACGGTAAATCGCTGTCTTGAACGAGCCCCAAAAGCAACGGCGACAGGGGGGAGCGGGCCGGGGACTCCAGCGCCTGCTTTCGAAACGGGCCGCTAGGGGGATTTCAGTGGCGCCCCTACAGGCCGCGCTCGAGGCGTATAATTTTGCTGCAGGTGACTACATTAGTTTTTACCAGTACTTGTTGAATTTTGATTGGTCGGCAATCCTCGCGTCAAATGACCCAAATTTTCAGGCCAGCGAATTAACCAAAGTACTGCAAGAAGGTATGCGCAGATATTTACCACTAAAGAAATCCAAATCTTCGAAGTGTCCTTTCTGGTTCTCGAGTGAACTCCGGTCGGCGCTAAAAGGCAAAGAGCGTGCCCACAGGAAAGCTCAAAAGAATGGGGAGACAAAATGGAAGTTAGAATTTAAAGAATACCAGTCACTTTGTAAAAAGCTGTATGATCGTGATCGGGCTGCATACATTACGTCCATAGAAAGCGATCTTAAAAGGAACCCCAAAGATTTATGGAAATATGTCCGCAGTAGATCACCCCAGAATAACACTGAATGCATTAATCTTCTTAACTCCGATGGAGTAATCATGAGTAATCATCGATGACGTCCCTGCCGCGTTCGCTCAGCAGTTTAAAACGGTGTATAGGGATACCTGCGACGTTCCGTCAGCTCCGATGTCCGATTGTCGCGGTACGGCACCGAGCACGGAATTTGTAGGGGAGGAAATCGTGATGAAAAGCCTACGGGACGCGAAGCCCTCGCTAGCCTGTGGCCCAGATGGCATTCCCATGGCTCTACTCAAGGCTTTCAGTCCTATCCTTGCTCCAGTGCTTGTATGTGTGTTTAACAACTGTATTAGTACTGGCACGTTTCCTAACTGTTGGAAAATTGCTAAAGTTGTACCTGTACACAAATCCGGGTCAAAAACAGATGCAAAAAATTATAGACCGATTTCCCTCCTGTGCAGTGCTTCTAAAATTTTTGAATCTATAATTCATTCCCTCATTACATCCAGAGTAAGATATGAAATTATTCCAAATCAACATGGTTTTATACGTGGCCGCTCGACCACTACAAACTTAGTTTCTTTTATTGAACATGCGTCAAAGGCAGTGGAAGACCGAGGCCAACTTGACGTGGTATACTGTGACCTTAGCAAGGCGTTCGATGTGGTTTCCCATTCATTGTTGTGTAGAAAGCTTTCCCACCTTGACATTCCTGATCCGTTGCTGGATCTGCTTCGTAACTACCTTACCAGTCGTCACTGCTACGTTCACTGTAACGGGCAACACTCCGGAACGTACTCAGCCACCAGCGGGGTGCATCAGGGCTCAGTCCTTGGTCCTCTTTTGTTTTCACTGTTTGTCAACGATGTTTCGACAACAATTCAGGACTCATCGTTCTTGCTATACGCAGACGATATAAAAATATTCAAAGTGATTGGCAACATCTCAGACTGTGCACAACTGCAATGTGATATCGCCGCGTTTTCGGACTGGTGCAACAGAGATAAGTTGATACTGAATAGTGCAAAAACCCAAGTGGTGTCGTATACCCGTAAAACAGATGATATCAATTTCACCTATCGCATAAGTGAAGAAGATCTGAATCGGGTATGCCAAATCAGAGACTTGGGAGTTTTCTATGACTCTAAGCTCACATTTACAGCCCATACTAATGAGATTACCCGTCGTGCTTTGCGAACACTAGGTGCAACATGTCGTGTCTCCAGAGAATTCAACTATCCAGACACATTTCTTCAGCTCTATACCTCAATGTGTCGCCCTCTATTGGAATACGCATCCGTGGTCTGGAATGCAACGTGTCGGTCCAACGCGGCGGCCATTGAGAGAGTGCAAACTATATTTCTCTCAATACTAAAGCATAGGTACGCTACTGCGAAGGCTAAAGATGATCCTGGTGTTGATGACGCCAGCTTACTTGTAATGGACCCATTACACAGTCGGAGGGCCAAGGCTGACCTTTTATTCTTGTACGAACTGGTCCACAGCCTCATTGATTGTACAGAGTTGCTGGGTGCCATAAATTTGAGAACCCCGACAGGCAACACCAGGGCACCTAGACCGTTTCATGTCTCTGCCCGTGTCAAGAGTCCCGTACGACGCATTCAGCACCTATACAATATGCACGCAGAAAGTTTGGACGTATTCCATCGTCCCTTTCCACCTTTTTGTAAGAAACTGCGTCGCTTGAAAAACCAGGAGTAGTTTGCTTGCCCTAGTATGTAACGTCCATTCACACACTTTATGATGCCGGGGTCGGTTAACTATGTATGTATGCTAATTGTTTCGATATTCCCTTGTGTATCTAAGTTTTATGCCTTCATTGTGGCGTGATCTTTAGCTAATATCTTTTTCCGGTTTACATGTTTCAGTGTACAGAGTTTTAATCATGCCTTGTTGTATTACACTTGTAGTCTCCATAGCAGTCAGCAGTGTCTTATTGCTATGCACTCATTGCAATGCCTTGTTTGCATATGTGCTCGGGTCATGTGCGTGTGTCGGCGTGTGTGTATCTCAAAGCGTCTCATTCTCGTTCAGACTATACAATGCTATTTTCTATATTTTTCTGAGATATGCACTTTTTTTTCTTTCCGCACCAGCACATCGTTCCTTGACAAACTAATAAACAATTAATTGGTTGTTTCATTCATCATTTTTATTATCTCTGCGATTTGTTGGTCTGATCATTTATGTCTATACTCCTGCTATTGTTTTTTTTCGCTATTGTTCTGTCAAACTTGTTGCTCTGTTTGCTGTGTGTCTCGACAAGATGGGACATCGCAAAGGCATCGCTCCTTTTAGGGTAATACTTTATTGCAGTGTGACTTTTCAAAATCAAAACTCTCGTTTTATATGTAACTCAGTCTCCATCATGTGCACTGTGTATTTTGTTGTATATTTCCTTTTTTCAAGTGCCTTGAAAGTTTTGCTGGCCGAGTGCCATAGCTTGCAACGCTGTTTTTTTTTTTTTTTTTGATTTTCTGTCATATCGGGGATTTCGTGTGTTGTGCCGTGCTGTCTTACGTTTCTTTTAATAATGTGTTGTATATGGTGTGCCAGCACCAAGACCTTAGGGTTGTTCCTGGGCACTGAAAATAAAGGTTGATTGATTGATTGATTATTATTATTATTATTATTATTATTATTATTATTATTATTATTATTATTATTATTATTATTATTATTATTATTATTATTATTATTATTAAGAGAGGGAGGGAGACCGCGCCCATTATGCGAAGGTGGTTAGTTCCCTGCGTGCGCAGGTGTGCTCCTTGCGTGCCGAATTGCTTCGCCGCCCCCCCTGCCTTGTAGGATGAAGTACGTCGCAGCTCGGAAAAGCCTTCTTTCACGCAAGTTGTCTACAAAGAAGTGTCACCGTCGGCTACGTCGGCTCCGCTGCAGTCGGTGTCTTCGGCTTTTCCGACACTGCCTCCCACTCCGTCCCCACTTTCCCCGGTGCAATCTGTGTCTGTGCTTGATCGTAACCCTCCTACTATTGAGAAGAAGCGCCGAAGCCGGGCATGTGTAGGTGCATCGGACACATGTGGACTCGTAGTCGTTCCGCAGCCGAAGCGCCCCAAAGCTATGTTCGTCTCAAAGCTTTCCCCATCCACCACCTCTGCTAGCCTTAATGCCCATCTGTCAACCTTAGGTGTCTCGTCCTTGAGCTGCCGACGACTGAAGACGAAGTTTGACACGTACGCATCCTTCTATATATCCGTCAGTGAAGAGTTTTTCGAGCGCTTGAATGACCCCGCTGTTTGGCCGAAAGACTGCCTCTTTAAGGAGTTTCGAGGCGTTTCGCGAAGGCATGCTTCACAGCTCTGAGCGCATCACATAAGAAAAGCAATGATGACTAGTACTTCGGATGTGTTTTATCAGAATGTGCGCGGTCTTCGTACCAAGGCAACTGACTTATTTGGTAATGTTCTGGCTTCGTGTTTTCCGTTAATAGCTATCTCTGAAACTTGGTTGTACCCTGATATTCTGTCCAGTGATTATTTCCCTCAAAATTACCATGTATATCGTAGTGATCGTGCCTTGACGGGAAGCAAACACAAAGGGGGTGGGGTCCTTCTTGCCGTCGACAAATCTCTCCAGAGTGTGCTTTGTAGTGATATTCAGAATGCAGATGAGTCTGTATCGGTTGAAATTCTTATCTCTAAAACTGAACAACTTCTTGTTGGGGTTTTTTACATTCCCCCTGATGTAGCTCCTGACGCATTCAATCAGTTAGTTTCCTCCATTGAACAAGAGCTTATTACTCAATGCAACCGCAAGGTCCTCCTTCTTGGAGACTTTAACGCTCCTGGCGTTCCGTGGAGCCATCTATCCTGTTCCCACCATAACCACCACATTGAACAGAAGGGTAATAGATCACTAGATTTTTCGTCTTTCACTTCCATGGCACAGCATAATCACATAGAAAACTGCAGTGGAAACATTTTGGACCTGTGTTTTTCGAATTTTGATGATGTTAGTGTGTCACACTCTGATTGTCCTTTAGTTAGACCTGACAGATTTCATCCTCCTCTTTCTATTTCCTGTTCCCTTCCCACAATGCTCCACCATTCCGTAAGTTCCTGCAACACGCAACCTCGCTACGCTTTTGCCCGGGGAGATTACGTTGGGCTGTATGATTACTTTTCTGCTGCCCCTTGGTCGACAGTCATTGACGAACCTGATGTCAATGAACAAGTTGACCGTTTTACTGAGATTGTACTTTTGGGTATGAAGAAATACAGCCCGCAATACTTACCAAAGAAGTTCAAATTCCCACACTGTTTTTCTTCTGAATTGCGGGATGCCCTTAAACTCAAAGAACGTGCGCACAGAAAGATGAAGCGCTCTGGTGCCAACCAGTTCGCTCAGGAGTTTCGGCGCCTACGTGCCTTATGCAAAATATTGCACAAGCGTGATCATGCTTCGTACCGGGCGTCAGTAGAAGCTAAAGCAACCCATCAACCGGGAGCCTTCTGGAAGTACATTCATTCAAGATCTAGTAAAACTAAAGAATCTATTCGTTTACTAGACTCCAACGGCAATGAGGTTGCGGAGGTGGCCGACTGCTTTGCTCGTCAGTTTTCTTCTTTTTTTGGAATTAGCGGTGGCAGTGATAACAGTAGCGCTCCTTGTCACCAGGGCGGTAACTATGGTTGTTTCCAACTGGATGAGAACATCGTGCGGACCAGTATCAAGCGGCTAAAGCCCTCGCTTTCTTGTGGACCAGATGGTATTCCTGCCGCCATTCTAAAAACGTATGCAAACATATTCGTTCCAGTGTTCACTTCAATGTTTAATAACTGTCTCCGGTCTGGCACGTTCCCTCGCTCATGGAAAATCTCTCGCGTATTCCCTGTATTCAAGTCAGGCCCAAAAACTGACGCCATAAACTATAGGCCAGTCTCGCTCCTTTGTTCTGCCTCTAAACTATTCGAGTTATCTCTTCATATGGTGTTGTCTTTCTCACTTAAACACGTCCTCATTCCTAATCAACATGGCTTTATGCGTGGTCGTTCAACTTCCACAAACCTCGCGTGCTTCATGGAGCAGGCTGTCCCAGCAATCGTTGGTAGAAGCCAGCTTGATGTGGTCTACTGTGACATGAGCAAGGCCTTTGATGTAGTCAACCACTCGATATTGCTTGCCAAGCTCATTCTGTTAGATGTCCACGCTTCTTTGGTGGGTCTTATACGTTGCTATCTCCAGCAGCGATATTGCTATGTAAGTGTTAACGGTCAAACATCATTTAGGTACAAAGCAACCAGTGGTGTACCCCAGGGATCTGTTCTGGGTCCCCTTCTTTTCTCCATTTTCATTAACGATGTTGCTTCTGTAATTCAAAATTCTTCTTTTTTGTTGTATGCTGATGATATGAAAATCTTTAGAGAAGTGCGCGATATTCATGACTGTAATTATCTTCAGGCTGATATTGCGTCATTCCATCGTTGGTGCACCAAAAACGACCTAATTTTGAACCCCTCAAAAACGAAAGTTGTCTCCTATAGTAGAAAAACTCAACAGCTGCAATACTCTTATAAAATTGCAAGCACTGCATTGCCGAGGGTGACTGAAATTCGAGACTTGGGAGTACTATTTGATACTTCTCTGACTTTCTCTTCCCACGTTACACAAATTACCCGTCGCTCTCTTCGATGTCTGGGTGCTGTTTGCAGGTATTCTAGAGAGTTTAAAGGTCCTCTTTCTTTTTTAAAGTTGTATTCGGCTCTCTGCCTACCTCTTCTCGAATACGGCTCTGTTGTTTGGAATGGAACTTGCAAGTCCAATAGTGACCGTATCCAAAGAGTTCAAAATAAGTTCCTCTTTATCTTTAAGCACCGCTTCCGTCATGTGCTAGAAGACGCTAACGGCAGTGTGCCTTTTCTGAAAAGTCTTCCTTCCCTTCGGTGTCGACGAATGCGAGCTGATATTATCTTTCTTTATAAACTTCTTCATGGGGATATTTTGTGTGACGACTTGGTTACACTTATCAATGTCAACTTGCCGAACAAACTTTTCCGAACATTTCGAACTTTTAGAACAGATGCTTTAAGTAGAAGACGCTCGTCCATCGGCAGAATACAATGTGCATATAATGAATATTCTGATCGTCTTGATATATTTCAGAGCTCTTTTTCTTTGTTCTCAAACGACTTGAAAACTGTTGTAGCTTAAAGGGGCCCTAAATAGACTGCCAAATGTTACGATTTTGCGTGCGCAGTCACTGGAGTACTATCCAAGGAACGTCATACCGCAAAAATTGTTTAAATGCGTTAAGTATTAGCCGAGTTATCGATCATTAAAAGGGGCCACCCATAAGGCCTGGGGCTCTCCTCCTCTAGTAGCTCCTCCGAAGCATAGAGTTTCATACTAATATACACTAGAGGGGACACTGGCGCTAGTGTCTATGCGAGCCGTTGATCGTCTGCTTCAACCCCCATGAGGGCGGCCATGCCAGATAGACGTGTGATTTTCGAACTTGGCTTAACTACGCCAACATCTTGACTTGACTCGAAATATCTTTTTTTAAATTAAAAAGCTACAAGTAATGTTTATTACAGTATAAATTATTAGTCGCATAAACAACTTGTACGATACGTTAAGTTTTAATTAAGGTTTAGAAGTACTGTTTTATAAGAGGGGAAGTGATTTGTGAACGGCATACGCGGCTGAGTTTAGCGGGGCCGGTGATTCGGCGGCGAAGGGCGAAGCGTATTTTTTTTTCGTTTTTTTTTTTTTGCTTGCGAGTCGGCGGTGGCATGTATCTGCCGAAGGGCCGCTGTACAGCGTTAAATTTCGTTCTGGAAGACTACGAGTAGCGGAGCGACGCGTCATATAACCCCAAGTAAGTATACACGGTTGTTGTTCATTTCCACTCGTAAGTGTAACTGTTGTCGCCTTACCCGACGTGCGGTCGGCATGCTGACAAAATCGTGAAAGGACGCTGCTGATCGTTTGCTTTGGTGCCTTTAACAAGCCATAACGGCCAACTCGACCACGGAACTCGACCATATCACCTTTGTTCGTCGCTAACACGCAGACGATGTTTTATTGACCGGATGGTTAATCGGGTTCTTTCTTTGTTGCACTATTCGTGTATTCTTGATGTCTTGACGCACTGTAGAGCTGTTTCTGTGAGCAAATGTTAATTTTATATGTTGAGAGCGACAAGCGTAGGAAACAGGGTATCTTATCAGGCCACACAGCGAAAAAATTCTCGTACTTCATTCGTGTTAACCTTCCAGAAGACGGCCTCGTCTTGCTAAGAGCGGCAGGCATGCAGGGCGTTCTGGAGCAGTGGGCTGCATTTTACGGGAGTTCCTAATTTTGTGAAAATTCCCGTGTAGAATGTTTCTATTAGATGACCAATAACGCGCACTGATATATCTAAGCACCGTGTGTGTACATTACACGCCCACAAGTACCAATCATCACCTGTCTAACCGAGGTCTCACGCCCAGATATAACCAGGTACGCGTGTTAAATTGAAGGCTCTGTATTTTTTCCAGTGCCTCTATACAAGCGTGCCGAAGCGCAGGAACAGTTGGAAATTACGTGCGAAGGTGTCAAACAGCGTAAATGTTGCTGATCAGACGGTGCTTGCCTAAATAGCAACTAAATAGTGCCTCTGGGGTGCCATTTCCATAATACACAAGCTGCCTTCATGCATTCGTTGTTCCGTAGCTGTTCCACAATAAGTTCAAAACATTTACTCATTTTGTGTGGTTGTTCAGTCTTGAATAATCCAACTGCTAAAGTCATGTCTTGTTAAAGCACGACCTCTGAAAACATTGTTGGCGTCTTGTGAGTTCATTGTATGTGCCTTCTCTTTGGTTTAAGTAATGACTTCAGTGTCAACACGGCAGCGCGCAGCTGATCGTAACTGTGTGTTTTTATATGTTGCTGGAACCATTTTTGTAAATAAGCATGCTAGTGTGCTGGATTTTAAGAGTACATACTTGTGCTCTAAATATCTGTAAAAAAGCCTTGCAAAAGCTTCAATGATGCCATCCATTTCGATACAGGTCCCAGCTGTGTCAGCAGTGCAAGGAGCAGACCAGCAGGCAACACAAGAAGCTGCACCAGGCATGCAACCAGTTTCCAAGTCAGGATCATTGGATGGATCATCAGCAGTGCAAGACAAGGCAGGCATGCCGCCAAGCTGCCAAAAACAAAAATTCTAGCAAGGGCCACCGTTGAAAAAGCAAAAGGGCTTGGGGAGAGGTTGATTGCAGCCTACGATATGTAAATAGTAAAAACAATCCTGTACATTCAGCTGCACAATAAAGAGAAAAACAAGTGGTGAGGAAAGTGCCTTGTAGTGCATGGAACATGTTCTTTGAATCTTGCTTGTTAGGCACTCAAGATTCAAACTATTTTTCTCGGGTGCAAGAAAATTAGTTATTCGAAACCATCCATTGTATGCATAAATGTGACTTATAGCAGTGGCTTCATTTGCGATAGCCTTGGCTCAGCATGAAACCAACTTCATTTAACTACTATGAGCAGCCGTTTGAAGACTTGTGTACGTGCTTATTGAACTGAAAGAATGAAGTGGAAGTATTCTGCGTGGTATTTTAGCCCACTGTGTTCCAAAGTGGTATTCACTTGAGGGACCCTGCTGAGGAGGACTGTGTGTGGTGCCAATGACTGTGAGAGAGCTGGCACGTCCTAACTGCCCATGTAAATCTCTATTGAATCCAGGTTCTATTGTGCACCTTTCACAAACTTTCTGTGGCGCCGCCACCTCCTCCAGCAACATATTCATGAAGGTGTGACGTAGGGGATCAGCTTTCACCACGTGAATGTCAGTTAAAACTTACATTATACGTTGTGGCTGCAGTGTTTTGTTTATGCACCATTGATGTCTGCCCAAACAATTGATTGAAAAATGTTAAGCGGCCCTTTCCCATCTTGCACTGTCAGTATGGCTCAAAAGGTTCTGATCAGTGGGGTAGAAGGCTGCCTCACCTACTTCTGGCTGTTATCAAGTTGCAGATTGTATCCACCCACTGCTGTTCACTGTGGCTGTATATTCTCATGCCGAGTGTACGCTGTTTTAAGACCTTTGTTTGTTCGTTGATCAGATATTGTTGCCCTGCTTCTACTGTGCTGGCAGATGCTGATCGAAACACTTCTGCTCTACAGCTATAAGCTTTTCTAGGGTTCCTTTCATGCAATCTTTTTACCGCAACCTAACGTCGCATTTGTTCGCCACTTACAGTAACCATTTTGTTGATTCCTGCATAAAGCAGCCTGCGTACATCAGTATGCTGGTTGCAAAAATGGCAATGCTGGTAGGTAGCTACAAACTAAATCCTGGTACCAATATGTTCACAGTGGCTCTTGGATGGGACAATAAATACATTGATGCGACATGCTTATGCCTTCACTCATTTTCACTGCATAGTTTGCATGTTTGCTGTTCACCAGCCTTCAAAATTTTAAAACAACTTCCCCAAGGTAAGCTTGCACTCTTGATTTTGTTGTATTAAGCAATGCTGGCTCTTGGATGGGACAATAAATACATTGATGCGACATGCTTATGCCTTCACTCATTTTCACTGCATAGTTTGCATGTTTGCTGTTTACCAGCCTTCAAAAGTTCAAAACAACTTCCTCAAGGTAAGCTTGCACTCTTGCTTTTGATGTATTAAGCAATGCTGTGCTTTTTTTATTAGTGTTACAGAGTATGACTGTGGTGAGGGCTTTTTTATAAATGAGTGAAACGGAATTCTGCACTTTGCTGTTGGCACAATAAATTCACACAGTACTCGCCTAGTGCAGTCGCCAACTTTTTCTCTGTGCTCAATATGCCTGTCTCCAGGCGCTGAGCCAGGGTTCCACTAACGCAAACAGTTGCTACAGCAACACCTGCCACTGGATGGGGAACACTATTACCAATGTAGACTCACAGCGACTTCATTGAATAGCAAGCATGCATGCCGGTGATCGCCTCATATGGCTTCACCAGTAGCTATGTAAGCCATGGCCCAAAAGTACTGTAGGCCCCAGGCAATCATTTGGCTACGTTCTGTTGCAATAGGTAAAGCCATTCTACCGTTGCAGAGGTACATTTTCTTCCCCTGTCTGATACTGCACTGCATATACAGAGTATTCATTTCATTACATTGTTTTTACCTTCAGCTTCAAACACCCCATATGCGTCCATGGTTGCGGGCGGTCACAGCGATTGCGCGTGAGCCTTGGTTAAACCGGTGAATACACGCAGCTGATTAGCAACGGAAAGGGACTGTGTCGGCTGTGTTGTGCTTGCGGGAACAGCCTAGCAGACGACGGTTGCACTGGCGGAATCGTCCTATGCAAGCGGCCTACCCTCACTTGTTTCGCCGCTTTCTCCCACGATAAGGTGCCGACCCACCCGCTGGTGGACGCTCCCGCAACATTAAAAAAAAAAAAAAATCACCGGCTGTGCACACATACTTACTGCTGATAAAAGATTTTTATTTGTCTTCGGCGCTACCGTGCTCGTGTTATAATCGCAAGCGTAGTCATGAACGTGGCTAGGATGGAACGCACTACCCGGCGCGGAGTGCTTCCCGTATCCATTCATTCCAGCCGTGCAGTATCAGTATTTGCGCACTGCAGCCGCTGGAATCGAACGCCAACAGCAATTCTGCCCCGGAATGACCCACCGACGCTTTCGACGCCGAAACCGAAACTGACGGAGCGGAAAAGTACGAAGCCTAGTACATATAACAATCGTCAAGCCTCAAGTTAAGCCAAGTTCGAAAATCACGAGTCTACGTCACACAATCAGCTCCATGGGGGTTGAACGATTGCAGCGCCAGTGTCCCCTCTAGTTTCATTAGTATGAAACTCTATGCTCCGAAGCACTGTGGAAGCCGCGACGTCATCGACCCGGCGCAAGACCACCGAGAGAAACAGAGCAATCCATCACCCTCCTTGATGTACGTGCAGTCATTGGCTGCGCCAAGCCCTGCGCGCGCTTTTTTTTTTTTTTTTTAGCACTCGACGCGCATGCTCCGCCCACACCAGATTCCGGTTGCACGGTGAGCGCTGTCGCTGTGGTTCGCGTTCGCGGCGCCGCACTGGGCAGTGTCTCGTGCGTCATAGAGGCGCGTCAGAGCCGGAAAGAACTGCGTCAGAGCGCGCAAGTGTGGCGGCAAAGTATGGTTGGTGAGCCAGGAGAGAAAGTGAAATCTTTTTTTCGTGTTTGTGCGGCCCCTGCTTTACGCAGAGGTGTAATATTTGGTACACGTTGTCGTGAAGGGGTACTCTAGCGATTGCGCGATTGAAATGGCGACCTTCGGAAGCCATTTAGGGCCCCTTTAAGTGCCTTTAGTCATTGCAAATTTATGTGCTGTATTTATTTTAGGCAAATCATGTTCTTGTTTGTTTGTTATTTTAGGCAAATCATGTTCTTGTTTGTTTGTTTTTCACATTTCCTGGTTTTGCGTTGCTTGAATTTCTGTAGGTTTGAGTGCCAGTGCTTGTAATGCTGAACTTCTTTCAAAGTTGAAACTTCCGAACATTTTGTTATAAAACCTTCGTGTTATGCGTATAACTTTCTCTGTCATGTTCAGTGAGTATTTCCTGTTTTTCACGTGCCTTGAACATTTCGCTGTCCGAGTGTCATGGCTTGCAACGCTAGGTCTCCTGTTTCTTTTCTTTTCTTATTTTTTTTTTGCTGTTTTGCTTTCTGAGATTACTGTAACTATGTTTACTTTATTGTTTCTTTCATGCATACGGTTTTGTGTGTTGTGTTGTCTTGATTTTAGTTTGTTTTTATGTGCGATTTGTATATGGTGTACCAGTACCAAGACCCTAGGGTTGTTCCTGGGCACCGAAAATAAAGGTTGATTGATTGATTGATTGATTGATTGATTGATTGATTGATTGATTGATTGATTGATTGATTGATTGATTATTATTAAAATCTGTATGCGATAACGGCCACTGGGTTGTTTTGGGCAAGCGAACAAGCGATTACTTGATTGATTGTTCCCTACAGCGCATACATGCATTGTGCAATACACTAGAAAACCGCAGTGTCAAGAGTTACGTCCGACGGAAGCTAAAACTGATAACAAAAGTTATGTCCTATGGTACTTCAGGATATTATTTAGGGTTAAGTCCGATGGACCAAAAAATTTTCAATTAAATTTACAACCGACAAAACTTTCAGCCAATGTGTTGGTTCAGTTATGTCCTACGAACCCAAAGTTTAAAATTAAAATTATGTCGACAGAACTTTATGCCAGTGTTTCGAGTTACCTCCGGCGTAACAGCCTGTAAATGAAATTGAAGTTACGTCCGACGTATGCCACAGTAAAAATTTAAGTCCGAAATGGAAATTAAACCGACGTTCGACGTAAGGTAAGCACTGAAAAACGCTTACAGCTGTCGGTACTCAATACCACAAAGTTCAATGAAATCTACGCAACATTATTGCAAGGGTTCGTTGTACGATACGTGGCGTCAAATTGGCAAACCACACGAATGTTGCTGATATACGGCCGAACCGGTGCGGAATCGGTAAATAATAGTTGAAACGCCTACGTCGGTTGTTCCTGTCATCGTAGATATATAGGGTAAGATTTTCGGACTAGTTTTTCATGCAATAATGAGAAAAAAATCCGATTTGATCGAGCGGTTTGGAGAGTGTTACTTGCAGCCGTACAATGAGGCGATGTGCGTTAGAATTCCACCTTGGTCATTGGAGTTTTCTCTTAAAATTTTTTTATACGAATGCACGTACACTTCTTTTTTATTTTTTATTTATTTACTCTCAAGGCCGAAGCATTACAGAGAGGAGCGGGTATACATCGAAAAAAAATATCAAGAAATACAGCAGATCAAAATTATATGCGCACAATGGCAGTCTGAAAACAATAACAAAAAAGACTGCGTGATGTGAAAAAGAGGCAGGGTGGTTGTAACAACAATGTTCAACAGGGTTGCGTCTTTGAATGACGCACACACACAAAAATAAAGCTAACAAGAGAAAACACAGCGTAACTGAAATGGCGGATTTACGCGAAATGGTTAGAGAGGGAGTTTTTAAACAAAGTGACGTCAGTGATAGCAGCAATAGGGGCAGGAAGGTGGTTCCACTCATTTGCAGTTTTCGGGATGAATGATTCAAAGTACAACTTCGTGCGGGCGCTGGGAACGCTCACTTTTAACTGATGGTCGTTGCGTGAGGAAACGTACGGTGGGGGCTGGAAAAGAATGTTGCTAAGAGACGGGATACAATGAAAAATCTTATGGAACAGGCAAAGGCGAGATATTTTACGCGGCAGTGAGAGAGTGGGTAAGTGAAGATTGGCTTTCATCGAGGTAACACTGGACGTACAATGGAAGTTTGACATAATAAAACGGGCAGAGCGAGTTTGAATCGCCTCGATGCTGTCAGCTAGGCAATTAGTATGTGAATCCCAGACTGATGACGCGTACTCGAGTTCGGGTCGGACTAATGTTTGATAAAGCAAAAGTTTAAGGTTGGTCGGAGCCAAAGAAAAGTTTCTGCGCAGATAACCTAAAGTGCGATTCGCGTTATTTGTTATGTAGTCGACATGTGTGTTCCAAGAGCGATTGTTAGAAATATACACCCCAAGGTACTTGTAGGACGAAACCAGATCGAGATTGCTTTGGTTAAGTGTGTAGACGCACGGTACATTATGAGAAATACAGCGGGAAATTCGCATAGCCTTGCATTTAGTAACGTTTACCTTCATTAACCATGCGTCGCAATATGATGAAATGTGATCCAGGTCTGTCTGAAGGGCAAGATTATCTGCGTTAGTCCGGATTTCACGGTAAATTACACAGTCATCGGCAAATAGTTTGATAGATGATGAAATGTCATTAGGTAAGTCGTTGATGTAAATTTGACACAGCAAGGGACCAAGAACTGAACCTTGCGGAACGCCGGACGTTACAGGGCTAGTCGGGGAACAGTGATCGTTAGCAGTTACAAACTGGGCGCGGTTAGATAATAAACATTCAATCCACTTTAAGGCGTTAGCATCGATATTAAGACGTTATTAAGATGATATTAAGATGATATTTTAAGATGATATATTAAGATGATATTAATATTAAGGCGATATTAAGACGTTATTAAGACGTTAGCATCGACTTCTTTTCATATCCAACATACGAAAGGAAAGGAGACGTCGGGAATTACAAAGTTGAACCACATATCGAAGGCGGCGGAGTTCTAGTTCATAGCGTCTGCAGCTCGTGCCGAGAACAAAGTTTATATAGGCCAAGAGTTTTTTACAAATACAATAATTAATTGATGAGGGTTAGAGAAGGGAATGCATTGGTACTCTCCTATTCTTTCCAGGAAAGAATAAATCTTATGAAATTTAATTATTATAGCTGGCTGACTAACGAAAAATGCATTTTATGAAGTGGCAACTATTATGGGCAGACGTGGTGGTTGTTACGCCATATTTAATTGTGGTGCATACAGTCACTTTATATGCAGATGTCAGTAAAATGATGGCCATTAAAGTATAAAACTGAAATGTTGTCTTGAAGGAAATGGTTCGCACGCATTTTTTTTTTTTGTCTGGGAGTTAAGAACATCCAAAGCTTTATTCTTTGCGTTCATACAGTTCCATACTGAAATACGTATATTAGTAACAAACTGTATGTTTGCGTATACGCTCTACTGAAAATATATGGGTGGGCACGCGGTAGATGATAAATCACAAAATAAACTTTATATTTAAGTGTAGAGTTATGTAGTGATCTTTTGATTTGTTTCTCTACTTGTTGGCAAGCCTGATCCGCATTTTTTGAGGAAGCTGCTGCAGGGCTGTCTGCCCCGGCTGGTGCTAACGCGCTGCGACGGGTGATGAAGAAAAGTCGGGGACGCTGCCGCCCCTCACTGTTGTACGGAACGGTGTTCCTGGAACTAGTTCGTTTTGGGAAGAACGGAGGAACGCTCCCGTTCCACTAAGGGCCGGTGAGACAGTAACGGAAACTCGTTAGGCTTACGAAACAACAGCGAGGGAACAATGGCGTCCCTTCTGTAAACGTGCCATAGCAATACGATTTGGTTGCTTTTGACGCCAAGGGTCTAGAGCGCTGAAGCTATCATAAAAAGCCACAGACCGCTGCTGCGTTTCTCTTCCTATAGGCTGCCAAATTTCCCCGCCCTTCTGCGGAACGCGCTTCCTTGAAGGTGAAAGGCAGAAACATAACCCCACAGCGGGCCGAACCTGTCGGCAGGATGCACCTGGTGCGCACGGCCTTGTCGCAACGGTGGGTGCAGACGCCAATGAGACACGAGCATTGGTGCCACTTTAAATCGCGCGCGCCATAGGAATATATGCGAAAAATTACCCCCACCTGCCCTCGCGGGAACCCTGGTGTGATGCAACGCATCTCATGGGGGGTTCCATTGGCGTTTTCCATCGTATTGATTACGCTTATAGCAGGGATTCTCACGCGAAGGGGAGGTGGGCGTAATTATCCATTTTCACCATGCAATGCACATGCAGTACACGTATGCTCAGGTACGGTCATTATTGCAGACGAGAATAAGTGCCTTGTGGTCCGTAAAGTGCACAGTTAGGGGCTCGACGATTGCATCAAGCAATCGTCGAGTACTGCGAGAGAGTGCAAGCGTAACGTGGACGACCGTCGACTGAGACCGTCGGAGCGCGGCATGCCGCTTTATATTCACAGCTCCCGAAGTAGAGGAGAGCGCGGAGAGAGAGAGAGTACTGCACATGCGCAGCGCGCGCAGCGCCGAGTGCAGCGCCGCCCACCGGCGCCTAGCAATGGAGTGAGAGCGCGTTGCGCCAACCCGCAGCTGTTTGGGAGAGAGTGTTCGCTATCGGAGAGAGGAGAGGAGGAGAGGCGCAGCTGTGCGGACAACGCCGGACAGACCCAGGAAGGACAGAGGGGCGATCATGAGATGCGTTGCATCTAAAACGAATGCTGGATTGCGGCTGGGACAGCCAGCGGTGAGTTCAGGACTGCCTGAGGTGTTGGCAATCGAAGGTTAGTTGCCTAGAAGATGACCTGGGCAGAAACAGTTAAAAAAAATTACGCCCACCTCCCCTCGCGGGAACCCTGGTGTGATGCGACGCTGAGGGGGTTCAAGCGAAACGGAGAGCAACCGTCGACCGAAAGGCCGCCGGATAGCGGCACACCGGTTATATGCGCAGCGCGCCCGAAGGAGAGGGGACCGCGGAAAGGGAGAGTACTGCACATGCGCAGCACCGCGCTTAGCGCCGCCCACCGGCGGAGTGAGAGCGCGCTGGGCCGCACACCCGCAGATGTTGAGAGAGAGTGTTCGCTCTCACCTGGGCACGCGCCGGCGCCAGTGCGTCTGCCGCGGCTATGACGAAACACAATCCAACACAATCCACTTTAATCCAATTTAGTCCAAATCCAATCCAATCCAAGCCAAGCCAAGGCAAGCCAATTCAATGCCCCTCGCGAGAGCGTGTTCACTATCGTAGAGAAGAGGTTGTGAGCGGAGGAGAGTGCGGACGCCGACGACGACGGCCGCACGCAGGAAGGACAGGGCCGCCGACAAGAGATGCTCTCAGCGTCGCATCTAAAATTAGTGCCTTTCCACTCTGTGAAGAAGGATGACCAGCAAAGCTGGACGCAGCCCACGGAGCGCACGAAACAAAACACGTTTATCGTAATTTGGGATTGAGCATACTCCCTAGCTAATTATCTAAATGAACTTCTGAAGCATCCAAACTTTGTTCTTGTTCTCCCGCGTCGTAAGCATCTTACTGTTTGTGTAAGGCCTGGTTGATACTGTTGCCGCAACTGTCGTAATAACTTTAAAAAATGCCGCCATTTCTCGTCTCAGCCAACCGAACTGCGTGACATGCCATTTTTTATGTCCATAGATCACGATACGGCTTTTGCGTCAGTAGTCTGAACACAGCCTAACACACAAACCCAATCCGCTCTACCACTACGGACTGCGGACAGGTCCGAGTGGGTGGTTTACCGTACGCGTTTAAACCTCGTAAGTGCACAACGGACATTCCATCCATCAGTAGGCGTATGAAACCTATAGCTGCGCGTGTACTCCCCCTCCTCCCTCCCACTGTTCTCTACTACAAACCTGCGCACGCATAAACCGGCAACTGGTCATGTGCGCGTGCTTAGAAGTGACAGACACCATTGAAAATATCCCCTGGAGGCCCTCTGAAGTGATATTGGCTCACGCCGGTGTTCCAAGCGGGCAAGTTGCTGTTCATCCGGAAGGGTTTCGCCGCTACTCGACGAGCTGAACTTGAGCTGAGCTAGAGCTGAACTTGAGGCGCCATTCCAGGCGGTTTAGTTGCTGTTCATCTGGGAGGGATTCGCCGCTACTCAACGAGTTGAACTTGAGACAGTAATAACGGCGGTGCCAGCAGCTTTCCGTTGTTTTGCGTTCATTCGCGCTTGTGTTCGGGCCAACGCTTCCAATTCTTGCTCTCCTTCCTCCAAACGAACGGCCTGCATTCGTTCCATAACGATTTAAATACTGGAAGCCCATGAGCTCTGTTCTCGCCTACAAACATGTCGCTGTCCGTTTTCCTTCTCCCTCATGCATCCTAGTGTGTGTGTAAGATGTCTGCGTAACACATCGACCCACACCCGAACCACTCGATTGAGGAGGACAGCCGACTAACCGCGTTGAGCCGTGTAATTTCAACATCTAAATCTCCCACCACTGCAACCGGCATTTCATCGGTAGAGGCATGAAGCCTAGCTGTGCGTGCGCGCCACCCTTTTTCTACCCGCAAACCGTGCACGCATAAACCTGCAACCGGTGACAGCGCATACTTAGTGAAAGACACCGGCAAAATGTGGCTCAGAAGGCTTTCCACGCTGAAAAAGAAATATGGGCTCAAGCAGGCGTTCAAACTGGGGAAGTTTCTCTTCTACCGGGAGGGATTCGCAGCTACTTGTCGAAGTGAATATGAGCGGAAATGGCGACGGTGGGTTTCGGTCATTTTAGGGGGCAGCCCTTGGGCAGCACTTGGGCAGCCGTTACCTGGGCTTCGTGGGAGTGGCGTCGGTTTATGTCCGTGTAACCGAGTGAGTGAATGCAGCAGCGATGAAAGAAAAGACGGAGGAAAGTCTAGCGAAGGGTGAAGTGGAGAACAATACGTGCGGCTACGGCGTCATCATTCTCACTGCCTTTCCCTCTCACACGTCTCATGTGTCACCACCTAGGAGCGCCCTCCCCCTGACCCTCCGCAGACGAAGTTCCATTCTCCGCTAATTCAAACCGTGTGGCGTTTGCGCGGGCGGTTCAAACACGATATGCAACAACAGACTCACTGCTCCCTTGTGCGAGGCTAATTCGAACCACGCGACATTTGCACGGGAGGTTCAAGCAGGATTTGCAACAACTGCGAGCTGGCAGCAGAGTAGCGCACGTCGCCGTACGATCGCTGATCGCGCGAACACTTCCTGAGACGCAGCAGAAATGCGCCGTGACCGAGAAGACTGCAGCTCGCGCTGCGCACAAATTTCATATTAGGGAATGTAGTAATCGTCAGTGCATTTTTCTACGCCCATCCGTGCTTCTGTTTATTTTAGATGCAAAGCATCTCTTGCTCTCGGCTCCGTCGTCCGTCGTCCGTCAAACAACGACATCTTCCCGTAGGGGAACCCTGAGTAGCATGCGAAGCAGCCATGGGCTCAACGCAATTTCCCATTTCGTAGTTCCGGTAAGTGAAAAGTGTGGTAGTTACCACGGAAACCAAACTGTAAATATCTCTTGTGCAGCGCACGGACCAAATTTTTAGAGTTATCAAAACAATGAATTTTCACAGCAGTATTTACACGGCAGAAGCGTATGGCATTTTGCTCGTTTCAAATCACATCCTCGAACATAAAATTCCAAAGTCCATCGTCTACACAGATTCTCTAAGCGTTGTGCAGGCATAGTCATCAGAAAGGTCGTCAAAAACTATGTAATCAATGATCTTTTAAAGGTCGTAATGACTGCAAATACTTCAAATTTAGAAACAACTATATGCTGGGTACCAGGTCACTGTGGGATCCCTGGCAATGAGACTGCGGATCAAATGGCTGGTGCTGCTGCTCTCATGACCACAGTTGACATAACAACAGTACCTTACACCGACCTAAAGACACACATCAGACGACAGCTTCGTAACACATGGCAATTACGCTGGAGTCAACAAACACACAACCTACTACACGTAATAAAACCACAACTGGGACGCTACATAACTGACTCACACAACAGATACACTGAAGTCGCCCTGGCTAGGCTGCGGATAGGCCACACACATGTGACGCACTCCCACCTGCTCACTGGAACTTCGGGACCCATGTGTAGCAGGTGTGGAAAGGGCCTATCCGTAGTCCACATACTAATCACATGCAAGGCACTTGACACAACACGACACAAACATTTCCCTGAATTATACAGACGACACATTCCTTTGCACCCATCATACTTTTTAGCCGACGAACCAATGTTTTCTAGTCAACGTGTTTTTAAGTTTTTAGCTGAGGTAAACTTTCTGCAGCTCTTGTCATATCACGTGTAATCATCCTGGCCCTATATATACACCAGCCATCTCCATTGTCTTTTGTTTTGCATCACCTTTACTTTTAGTCACATGTTTTAGTATTTACGGTCTGATCAAAATTCAGTGACTTCTTCTTTGTCGCTCTTTGCTCATAGTCGGCCTTGCACCAATAAAACCCAACCATCATCATCATCATCAAACTGTAAATATAACGGTAGCTACGTACCACAACCTAACGGAAACGACGGATAGAAAACTAATGGGCACTTGAATCGACCCCATGGATTCAGGGTTCCCCTACGGGAAGATGGTGTAATTTTTTTCGCGAACATCTGATAAGAGCACTACCACAGTTAGCTGCCGACTGCGCAACTGCCGACTGCGCCAACTTCCTCTCGGTCTAGGAGAGGGGGTGAATAGTTGTGAAAGAAGTATCAGCGGTGGTGAGGAGGAGCCCCGGAGCGGCGCCGAGTAAATCGATGACACCGGAATGAAAACTGGGGAGAGGGGGGGGGGGGTTAGACATATACTGCTTTGCAGTAAAAGGTCGCTATTGCGTCCAGTGTATATTGAGCAATCGATAAAAGTATGGTGTGTTTTGTGAAATCACATCAAATCAATATGAAAGGCCCGGATGTCCTCCTCTGTCATTATTTACTTTAGAACGCGTCGGCACGCGGCACTTTATGGCCAAGGCTCGGTGCGAAAGTATTGGACAGGTGCGTACGACCACTTTGTCGGCATGTTCATCTGCGCGTCTCGTATTTACAAGCCGCGTAGCGCGCATCGCACACGGCATTGAAGTGGCACGCACGCGGCGCGTAATATACAGTTAGCATTGGCGATCGCTTGAGGCGCAAAAAACTACTAGCGCTTGCCTGTCACGTGACTATAGTGCGTTTTTTTAAATGCAGAGCATTTCTTAGCCTCGCCTCTTCCTGCGTCGGACGGCGTCCACAGCTCCGCGTCCGCAGCAGGTGCGCCTCTCCTCTTCCCTCCTCTCTCTCAACAGCAGCTGGCGCGCGCATGCGTCGTAGTCAGCCCGTTCGCTCGGTCGCGATCTCGGCGTAACAAGTGCATGATAGCAGCGCGGTGGGGCGTGGAAGGGCGCGCGCTGCTTGCGCATGCGCGCTCTCCCCCCCCCCCCCCCCCCGTACTGCTCTCCCTCTACTGCGCGCGCTGCAAATATAAAGCGGCTAGCGGTCGCTCGTTCTTCAGTCACTGCGTTGCTCCTAACTTCCTTGGTTGACGCTCGCTCCACCCTAACGCGACTTTACACCCCAAACCAACACCAACGCAACTACGACCCAACTACCCACCCTAACGCGACTTTACGCGGCGTTAACGACCCCCAATGCTCTGCATTTACTCGTGTTCCCCTCGCGGGAAGGCGCGGGAATTTTTTGTGAGTTCTCTGTTATATTTTTTATCACTATAGGCCACACAACAGGGAGCTGGGTAGGCTTCAAGCTTGACGGTCCCTCCTGTAGTTTCCTTTACCTATGCCGGCATGCCGCATAGGAAGTTGCAGTTAGACAGGCCTAGAGATGCCGGGTGCTCCCTCAAAAAATTCGTGTGGGAGCATTGATTTTGGTTGTTTTTATCGCCAGATAATCTGCTTCCGGCGGTGTTCATATTCGTATAATATACGTAGTTCGATGTGAGTTCTGAATTGCTCACTTTATTTCGCCTCAGGAGTATCCGGCACTATATTTTAATAAAGAAAAATCAAATGTAACGTTAATGTAGCGACAAGTTTCAATGTTGAAAATGTAACTGGAACACGTTCCTTTCGCAATGAACTTGCAACGGGAACTCGTTTCAAACTTTGGAAGGAACGAGGAACGAGCTTTCGTTCCTGTTTGAGAGCAAGGTGTACGACCATTACTGTAGGGGAGGTTATGGTACGACACTGCCGCCCCTCTCTTTTTATCGGGCGCCGACTGTCAGGTGCGGCGTCCTCTGCTCCTTTGTGATATTCCGGGTCGCCTACGTAGTGTTCCGTGCGGCCGATGTGCTCGTTTTAATTTCTATGTAGGTTTCTAATTTTTTTACAGTGAAATGCCTGGCTAGGCCGGACGTAACTCAAATCATTCGGTTGAAGTTACGTCGAATGCGACTTTAATTGGAAATTTTGGGCTCCGTCGAACGTAACCGTAGACAATGGCTAAAAGTTACGTAGGGAAAAAAAAAACTTTTGTTTTCAATTTCGGGATCCCTCGAAGGTAATTCTAGACACTGCGTAGAAAAAAATGTGAAAGAAGAAATGGAGCTCGCTGGTCAGCTGTTGTGGCCTCGCATGACACGAATAAGGTGACCCTCATAAATTATGTACAACCACACAGAAGAAAGCGACCCAAGTACGCATGTACATAGTTGTCATTGTTTTTCGCTGCCTTACCGTTAAACAGATGGCTGAGCATATGTAATCATACTTCAAATCTGCATAGTATTTATCAATGCTAATGATGCATTCAAAAAGTCGCTCCTGCAATCAGTGTTGTATCTTGGTAGCATATCATTGCGTCTTGTGATGCCAGTGCTGACGTTCATCGTAAGCAAGTTGTCGAGAATCGCATTCTTTGAGTTTGAAACGCTTTAATTAGATCAGTTGGTTATTAATAACACAAATATGAAAAATACTATCCACTACGGCACTCAGTAATAACTAGAGCAGCACTTTTCTCGCTTTCGATAAAGAAAACTGTTCTATATGTTATCAAAGTTTGTTTTTACAGTTTCGTCTCTTTCCACACTCCGCGGAGAAACATAAGAAAGTCTGTCGTGGGACCTTGTGCCCTGCGAAGGGGAGAGTATCAGTTTTAGCTCGCTGAAGGACTTTTCACAGCCAGCGATATGGAAACGGCTGTGGCTAACTTTATTTGAATCGCAACGCGAAGGTTGGGAAATTCGTTGTCATCTCCATACTGTATCATAAATTTCAGAAGTTCTTCAGGTTTTAATAATCTCCCTTCAACACGCCGTTAAAACAGCAGTGGGCATTCTAAAGTATCTTCATAGAGGTCCTGCGCTCTACCGTCGGAGCGATAAAACTCGCCAAAGGTCTAACAATTTGTTTTAGTTCGTTCTCCTCGTCACTGTGACAGCTTGTTTATGTCCATTTCAGAATGGAGATGGTCAAATGTGGCTTTCACGACCCTTTGTATTTTCTGCTTAGCCGTACACGCCCCGCCTTTCGAATTTTCCCCAGCTATCTGTTTTTTTATTCGTCTCGAACGCCTTTCACCATTGACATCCTACGACTCACAGAAACCAAGCCCTTCATCGAGTGACTCACTCGCCAGAGTTTTCCTTTCGTCATGAAACTGTTCTCTAAAAGCGTTCATGTCTAAAGCAGCCTCGTAAAAGGTCATTTTGAGTCTTGCAGCCTTTAAGCACGATCTATTCGAATCAGTATCTTGTTCCAAAAGCCGAGCAAAATAAAGACATATCTTAACATCCGCTGGTGTGCGATCACTTCTCGTTTCACTTGTTTCTTTGCCGTTATTTGGCATAACTTGGAAAACTTCAAGTGTGTTTTCAAGGTACCTGCGGAGTGGCTTTACCTCTTTGGCCCTTGCACTCCGTCTCTGACTCATACTTGACAACAGTAGGCACCGCGACTTTTAAATACAAGGATCTCCACAATTCCTTGAACGTTGTTCACCTCGCCTTGTAAGAATACCTGCAAAGGGCTAATCGAAATATAAGGGCGCAAATTTTAAGCACGCCACCCCTCCCCCCCTCTCGCCGCTGCTGTAATACAAACGAGAACACATGAAAACACATGCGAACAGCGCGCACGCAAGCACATTGGATATCATCCCGTGTTGATCTCCCGAACTCCCTCATCGGGCGTACCTAAGTATTCATACATGTGTGCGGCGCTTCCCGACAAGGAGAACAGTTTAACTGCTTGAACAGCGGCATTGTAGCGCAAGGATAGCCGTGTGGAAGGGGAGGACGAAGAGAGGGGGACACTCCCGGGGCGCTTTGCCGGGGGATGCGGGGGGCGCCGGCGCCTCGTGTGTGTCCCCTCTCTTCGTCCTCCCCTTCCACACGGCTATCCTTGCGCTACAATGCCGTACCAATAAACCCAAACAAGAAACAAGAACTCTCTGCAACTGTGACTTCTGCAGCTGCGCCGCCCTGCTATGGAAAGATAGCCCGCTGCCCTTTCCCCCCCCCCCCCCCCCCCCCCCCCCCCCCCCCCCCCCCCCCCCCCCGGCTACAAGTTTAGCAAACTCGGCTCGGCGCCCCCTCCCAAGTGGCGCCCGGGGCACTTGTACCCTTAGTTACGCCACCGCTTGCGGCGAGACTGCTCTCGCCATTGTTTCTAAATATTGGTGTCCGCTCGTTGCCGGCGGTGCCATGCTGCTTCTTGGTCGCATTTTGCCTGGACTTGTTCCTCGTCCACGTGAGCTCTACTTGTGTTCGCGATGACGCCCAGTATCAGGCTCTTGCGTTTCTTGCGTTTGTTCCCTACTGGGGTTTTCCCTTTCGCCCTTCGTATTCTCTCGTTCCCCATAGTTAATAGCAGCTTCGACATAATGCGCCTCCTTGAATTGTTTTCTTCGCCGCCGACATGCTCGCTTTAGTTCGGTTCGTCTGTGTTTTCGCTCTCGCTATAAGAAGTCCGCTAGTGAGCTGAACGTAATGCGACAGGATGGCCCGCCCCGCGTTCGGCGGTTCGCCCCATGCTTGATAAGTATTAACACGCGCCGCGTGGACCAGGCTATGCACGGCAGGAGTGGGGCGAGTCAGTACTTTGGGAATATAGCCAGGTATGGTTCAGCTTGACTCACTGTCGATCCTGAGGACTGCGGCTGGGTGCTAGAAACACGGGATCACATTGTGCAGCTAACGTGGTTGATACGGATTTTTGCGGCACCTAGAGAACGAACCGGTACAGCTGGTGTGCGATTCCTGCCGCTCAAACCGAAAAGTCTCAGGTTAGAATCTCAACAGCACAAATTTTCATTGTAATTGACTGATTTATCTGGATACATTACTTTTTTATTTATCGGCACAGAGTTTGCGTATGCAGAGAAAGTGTAACACTTGCAGAGTTATGAACGCACGGGCGCTTTCGTCGTTGTGTCGCATAGAGATGCAACCGCTTTTAAAACTTAACAAATGGACGGGGTGGTATAGAATGGAAGAAAGCAGAAGGTGGACGCGTAGAAAGCAACATGATGGGCTCTAACACAGACCAAGTCCCCAGCAGCAATCACCCAATGATGCTTTAATCGCGAGAGCACAGCTGCTATTTCCGTTCCTTTTGTTTTCCATATTTTCTTTTTCTTTTGTTTTCCGATATAAACGCACGATAGAAGCAGGGTAAGCACTTGCTTCAGTAAATGAGAATTTATTAAACAACAGCCCCGGGCACATGCCGCGGCATCATGATGACCGCGTGCCTGTTTGGCAACCCCACAAAGGTGTGAAGTCCTGTGACAGAGGTTTCGCTTAAACCCTCATGAATTTCAAATTTTAAATGTAGCCACCCGGCGCCACGTCGCCGTACAGGGCAATTAACCTGTCGTCTTCCACAGCAGCGCAATTTCATTGAGCCAACTGTGGAATGGGCAGAGATAAGGTGTTTTACCGCAAGGGAGCCTAATTAGGTAAGGGGGGGGGGGGGGGGGGGGGGCTTGTACTGGCCGGCTCTGGCGCGGCGATGACCAGCTGCTGCCAATGGGCTGCCGCTGTGGGAGCGCATTCTTCGTGTCCTTTGTCCGCTCCTTTCTTTCCCGGGAACCCCCACCGAGAAGAGGTCCGAGAAATGTGTCGCTTCCATCGATAGCGAGTAGCTAAACGTCCGCGCGCCCCCGATCTCCCTCCTGCCGGACCTCTCGCGAGAACTTTGTAAATGCTAGAAAAATAAAGAGGGAAAAAGATAACGGGGGAAAACGACATCGCGTGTAACGTCATCTCGCAGCGATGAAAGAAAGGCCCGCGCTATTTCTCGCGCGTCGTTGACATCGTCGCGGGGGAAAACGCTTTTCCTACGCGCTCTGTTACACAACAGGACCACTACGAGAGAATGCCCTCCGGTCGCTGGTGTCGAAGCGGCGCCGCGCACTGAGTCCAGGTACAAATTTCCACATCGCTTATCTTCGATCGCCGTGGCAGCGCGCATATTGTTTTTTCCTGCGGACGAAGGACACACATCAGTGAGCTGCGGGTGATCTGCACGCTGGCGAAACAAGCTAGACGACAGGTTAGAGGTGGAATCGGCAAGATCGCGCTCCCGCCGGACAAAACAAACACGACCGCTGCCTCTTTCATTCATCCTCTTCTTCCTCGCCCCTCTCGCCTGTAAGAGCACGACAAACTATCTGGCAAAGAAGTGCGGTGACACGAGCGCTGTGCGGACAAAAGGCGAAAGAAGAAAAAAACAACCGTGGCGGGGTCCGCATCCTCAGAGAGCGCCATGCGTGGCCGAGAAACTGGGAGAAACGCGCGCGTGCGGGACATCCTTTCGTTTCTGGAACGTTTCACACGCGGCGGCGCCGGGCGGGGATAACATCGCGCGCGCCGTTCACTCACTATGCGGCGGCGGCAACAATAACTGGGGCGCTGCGGCGTCCGTTTATACCGCGCAAGCCATGCAACAACCGCCACCGCGCGCTGCTCATCGCCGCTGGACGCCCGGGGGCCAGGTGGCAAAGAAGGGGAAACGGAGCCACCGTCGAGAGAAGAAAACAGAAAGAGGGTCACGCAGGCACGGACAGCGCCTCGCTCCACGCGACGGCCTGCATTGCATTCGCAGGGACGAGAACTTGAAAGGAGCGGCCACTGAAACAAAGACGCCTGCCGGCATTGCGGCCCGTACGGAGCAATGACGATCGGCCAGTGATCTCCATCGGCGCGATTCTCTCGGCACAGATAGCCGCCCTCTCCTTGTTCCGGTACACTTTTTTTTTTCTTCTGTCTAATCGGAGCGCAATGTGGGGGCATGCTAGACCACCCCGAAGGGAGGTAGGTGACAGGCGTTTTGTTTGTGGGCTGTAGACAGTGCGCGTTGTGCTCTGCTTTCTTCGTCCAGCGTTTGACGCGTATCATGACCTATCGGATACGTCTGCCCGTTGATGAGAGGCCTGCTAGGAGGTCACGGGGAACAGATCATGTCTGCGCTGAAAACTTGCATTAAAGGGACACTGAAGTGAATTTGTCAAGCTCCCGTTTTTGCTTGCACTGCATAGACTGGCTCAAATTAGCACTCTTTTCATCGTTTATCTGGTTGACAAATCGGTAATTATTTTACAAAGCGCGAAAGAAGAAAAACTACCATGCGCGGTTTGCGGCGGCCGCACCAACTAAGCTGTGACGTTGAGAGGAGGGGGCACCGTGATTGGACGATGCGCAAGGTTAGCAATCAAGCAAGTTTCGGTTTCGGTTTCGGTTCTGTAAAACAACATGTTTGACATCCGATGGCGTCGTTGCATGGGCATTCTCAATATCCCAGTGATCGTAGTACCGCGCTTCTGCCATGTTGTAGGCTGTAAAATGCATAAGATAAGCCTCCCAGGACGGCTTGGAATCGTAGCATTCACTAGCCGAGGCCTACGCAGTGCACGGGCGCCCTCCGCGTACCCGCAGACGCACAAATGCATGCGCTTTTCCCCCATATTTGGAGCTTGCCTCCCTCATGCCTGTATCGTAAAAAGCGTGTTCGCACCAGGCCCAGGGTCTGTTGATTCTGGCCTGTGCCCACTGCCCGCAAGCAGTTAATTGGTGCTTATGGCAACAGCATGCCAACGAGAACTCGCTAGCGCGCCAGTGCCAGGCTGCGCGAGTTCTGCGGACTAGTTCGTGGAGCAGTGAACGTTGCGGCCCAAAAAAAGGCGAACTCAGTATAGAAAACATCGGCGAAAAACGAAAAAGGTACCTTATAAAAAAAAAAACCTTGTTCCCGCGAGGATTCGAACTTGTGACGGGCAAAACTCTCGCGGTGATATACCTAGCGCACCAAACCACACGGCCACGGGCGAGAACGCTGCGGAAGGTGGAAATATAAGGTATATAATGTATAGCCAGTTTACACTTTCATTTAGTTTAAGTATTTCAAGCAGCTTAGGTGACTATTTGTTGTATTGCGCTCGTGCAGTAAGCGTCCCCCGAGTTTCCACAATAGCTCACGTCTAGCAATTGCATTTCTTAGACGGAAAAGCGTTCGCAGATGCGTAGTCGTGCTGGAGACCGCTGTGCTTGTTCGCCCAGCGCAAAAAAGTGCTTCCCGCACCCTAGTTTACGCTGTACGGTAAAAATATCAGTTGATTTTATTTCCTTAGTACCTATATTGACTTCGCTGACTCTTCTACCCCTTCAAGAGGCCTTATATTTTCCTACTGGCGTACCAGTCTGCGAAGCGTCGCTTGTGCAGCACTTGTGTGAAGCGACCTTGACTTGGAGCTAGATACAGAGTACAAACTAACGAAGTAAATAAAGGCTTCCATTCACAAACGTGTTGTGGCTTATAAGTTTCAACTGATCGAGCGTATTGCCATGACCCGTCGGTGGCCGGCGGACTAAACGTTGGGCCGACTGACTCGGTCGCGGAAGGTCTTCGAGCCGTGCAGTAGCGCAGCCAATTGCCAGCTCCTCTCCTGCTGACGTCACACGAAAACGCCAAAGAAAATGGGTGAGAGTGCAGAGAGGAGGACAGCATTTTCGAATTGATTTTTCTACTAAATAAATTCGCGTAAACGCGCTCAGAGTGGTCGAAACAGGGCCTAGGGACTCCGGACTACAATTTGCGCTCGTAATCCCGCATTGTTTACAAATCACTTCAGTGTCCCTTTAAGGCGTATATAGAACAGCAAGGACAGCAGGGTTTAAGCAAGCGGTTTTGTGACCGTGCGCGGTACTCTAATCAATATTCATCGTGTAAGCTGCTGCTGTAATAAAAATTCATTCTCTTCAGATGAGTTTTATCCTAAAGGGGCGGCAAAAATAGCATGGTCATACGAAAAGTGAAACTTTCGTGAGAGTAATAAGCTCGCTAAGCCCGCCCATTGACCCTACTAATGAATACATTCGTTGTCTACGGAATTGTAACATGTATTTGTTGCCAGCCTCTCCACAGCTAGAAATTCCGAGGGGGAGAATGAAAGCGAAATTTAAAAAGAACGGGAAGATGAGGTGGCCCCAGTAGAGGAAAAAGAGCTATTCACATTACCACAGAGGTAAAAAACAACAAGGACGGATAGAAACGTTCAGTAGCGCCGGCCTGTGCTGCTTTTGGAGCTTTGGTGAAGATATAGATAACTAAAGCCACTAAAAGTAACTTTGAAAAAAAGCAAGCTGTGACATAAAAATTGACCTGAATATCGGGGGCCTATCCGGTTTCGATAATGTCCACCCCCCCCCCTCCTCCTCCCCCCCCCCTTCCGCCTCTGCTCCACACCTCTTCACAAATGCTGAGCAGCTATGAAGTTTTGGCATATGCAAGTTTCATGATGAGAACCACGTAAATGTTTTTCTTATTTGCTAGCTGTATATAACCAACGGCCCGTGTTAGTCGTTTAGGGTCATATTGCAGCAGAGGTTCAAGAAGACCTACTCTTTTCACCAACATTACTTACTACGCCAATTCAATTTTCAAGCATTTCTGAGAGCAATCTTTGGGCACAAGAACCAATTAGTGAGCTTAAAAGATAATTCGAAATTCTAAAAACGCATTTAACTGACCTAAGGGGTGAAGTAATGGAGATTCCTCAATAGCCACTACTTGAGGGAAGGAATGTGCTCTCGAAATATGAACTTCCCACTCCCGCCCGCTCTGGCTAGGTTAAGGTTTTACACTACCCGATCCATTTTACATTGGCAGGGATAAGAGTTTAATAGATGACAGATAAAAAAAGAAAAACATGTTTTTGAGATTCTTGGGAAAAACCTGTCTAGTAAAAATTCTAAAAAATCAATTCTAAATGGCGTAAATAACATTCTCAGAAATTTGTGCAGCCAAGTGTAAACCATATTCTATTCGTCTAGGCTCGTTTGGAAGAATAGCTGAAAAACTTTATTTCATGAGAAATTAATTGACGCAATAACCAATTTAATGCGTTTGTGGGCTTGAGGTATTTTGAGAGAGTTCTAGAAACACCTAAAACCCATTTCTCTCCATCATAAAACTTCTGAAATGCCTAAATGTTCTCCTTTCATGAGCCCACACCTCTCACTTTTGTTTCAAGGTTTTGTTTTCTCGTCACTGGTCATGGTACCTATGTATTCTCCTGATTGCGTACATTCCTTTCGTGGAACAGAGGGAAGCAGCTGTTCGACTCCTAAGAGTGCTGCCAAATGCACATCCTCCGTTTTCCTTTCTGTCGCATTTCTCCGCAGCGTCTTGGTCCTGCACCGACTATTTGCAGAATATAATTGCATTGCTACATTTCATGACGTGCGATGAAGCGTTGAACGGCTCGATGTGGGACGGGATTGCTTAGAGTTTCCAAGCCAGCAGCTGCAATCGATCGGAAATTTTTCCCGATTGGTAACATGGCAACTTCATCCGTAAATGACAAATTGCCTAGACACTTTCCACGTATTTGTGTTGCTAACTCTACTCAACTCCGACTAAGACGTGCTGCGACACATGAGGTCGGAGGTCAGATTATTGGTCACGGCGGCTGCTCTTCTCGCAGAGGCGAAGCACGCCAACGCTTGCATTCGGTTTCGGCACATGTTTGGAGCCCCTAGGTGGCCCAAATTATACCGTTGCCTTTCACAGTAATGCAAGCCCAAGCATCATTGAGTTACGCCCTGGTTCGAACTGTTCGAAATTCGACCTTCCCGATTAAGCCCTCAGATTATACACGGTAGAACCTTCGGTGAGCTTGCGTACCCGGGCTTGCTGAAGTCAATCGCTAATTGGAAATGCGTCGCTCGTCTTCGTTGTTGGGCGAGATAAGCAGGCGTCGTACATTGACTGACGAACACCCTCTGATATCGCGTCGGATGTATCGGCGGACTCCTTCATTTGCAAACCTCCTTCATTATCGCCGGGGCCCTTTAACGAAGCAGTCCGGCCGGTGTGACCTATCACCCCTGCAGCCACGTCAGCTGGGGAGGGCGGACCACGCCGGTGAAGCCGGTTCTCTCTGCGGCTGCACTCGCGATGGGCACTGGGGCTGTTAATAATTAGGTCGCTTCTCATAGGTCCGCTTCACTCGTGAGCAAACCTCGAGAAGCTTTCTATGTTAGCCTCATTTCCTTTTTGTCTATTTTTGTTCCAGTCCACCTTAGCACTCTGCACCAACAACAACAAGAACAACAAAAGGTGCCTCTGCTTGGCTCTCCACAAAACGGTGCCGTTCCTGGCAAATGCAGCCACGTCGTCCTGAATTAATGCAGGTCTTCCGAGTTAAACGCGTGAAGATGCGGCAGAGTGGATCTGTGGAGCGGGGATAAAACATTGAAAACACGTGCCACTTGAGAATTACGCTTTGAGCATACGACGACGGACCAGCAATTCGGTTGACTCGCGTGAAGATCAGACTGCGGACACAAAATTCCGCGTGTTTACGACGCACTTGCACTACTCGTTGTGGCATTGGCGTGGGTTACAGCAGGATTGGTGCAATGTATCGTAACGCGCACGAGTCACTGACGTTTCGGATAAAATCCGCGAGCATTTTGTAAGGCCTGGTGACTGGAAATATGAAGTTTGTGTGCGAGTGCTTGTCTTAACGGCAGTGCTGTTTAAGCGTTTAGTTTAGCCGTCCAGCGTTACTAGACAAATATACCGAGCGCACGTGAGCGTGCGCCTCGTGAAGAGCGCCCGGCGTCGGCCAGCTCGACCTTTCGAGAACACTCTGCTCAGCGTTAGTGGCATGATCTCTCGCGTACTCTTCCTCTCGCCAGTTCACGCGCGTTCGCGCCTGAAGTGGCGAGCACAGACGCCGAGTTCGCCAAGCCGGTTTCCGCGGGTTCAAGCGCGCGCGGTCACTTTCGGGAGAGATGTGAGAGCTTGCGGACAAAACGATCCGGGCCCGCCAGTCATGGAGAACGTTTAGCGGCAAGCTCGGAAATCCGTGTGGTGTGCAACAACAAGGTCTCCGAAAAAGGGAGAGGGGCCTCCAGCTCTGCTGTTTTTCCAGCCTTGCACCACTGCGCCAATTTTTTTTCTCTTTTTCATGTGACATCGGAAATGGGGCTGATAGAGTTAGTAGTATAGCTTTTATAAAACAAACGAAGGTCCTTTGAAAAATATAAAGCAGCCCTTTAGGTTACGTCAAAAAAGAATCAGTACGTTTGGAGCACGAAGGCGTTAAATCAACCTCGGCTGGGGCTTTCGAAGGGAATACGTGCCGGTTCGGCCCACCCTGGTCACACCCTGAAGATAACACCGACAAACAGCACTGACAAAGCACAGAGGGCGACGAAAGAGCTGCTGAATGGCCAAGTAGATGTCCTTGTCCACACCGGTCAAAAGTCGCGCTCTCGCGTTCTCGCTGGCTCCTCTGTCATGTGTAAACTGTCTGGCGCGTGATGGTACGTCTTTCTCTGATTGTGAAAGATCAGCTTCCTGATCAATATTTTAAAGCCGTTATCGTGTCTTTTTTGTTTATTTACAAACGCAGTTCTTCCGCAGTAGATTGGAGCTGCAGTCAGAACGCATAATCAATGGCCGAAATTCGAAATTGCAACTAAAAAGCAAATTTAGTGTAAAATCTTAGGTCCAACAAGCTAACTGCTGTTTTAAGAGGCACTTTTTCATGGAGGCTCTAACATATCGCAGCATAAAAACAGTACGCACGTAACTACAACCACGATTCTGGAAATTCCGAACCTCGAAATAAAAAAAAAAAACACAACACACACAGCTGCCGTCCGGTCGGCATTCGCCCAGGGCTGGTTTGAACAATCGACTTTCAAATTAACTCTACTCAGTTATTTATGACATGTTCACCTTTGGGGAAAAGCATTTCCTTCTGAGTGCAGAGAAATAATGCGTTTTTTCCCCTAATAGATGTAAGACCAGTGAAAGGTCAATAGCTTTTCTGGGCGCCTCTTCGCGATAGAATCCACTCATTTGGTTTTGCCAACTAGGCGAATTTTAACTTTGACTAGTTGTTGCCCTTAGGTCGAGTGTCTTCCTTTTTCTTTTAGTACATGCAGCTGAAGTATACACCAAAAAACTGTTCCGGCGAAGGCATATCCTTGGTGCACCACTGCGGGTAACTCATACCTGCTTTTGTTATATGAGTGCGTGTTCCCCAGCAGGTCCTGCGCCATAAAAATCCTACCATCGTCATCATCATGAGTGCGTTCTCATAGGCAGCGGCTGGGAGCTGCCAGGGCCCACACAGCTGCTACAATTTTTACCTTCTGCTGGGCGCGTTTCCGGGCCACATGGGAAGAGTTCTGTGCTTTCAAAACAGAGCAGGTGGCTTCCTTTTTAAAGGGACACTGAAGTGATATGTAAACATTGCGGGATTACTAGCGCAAATTGTAGTCCGGAGTCCCCAGGCCATGTTTCGACCACTCTAGGCACGTTTACGCGATTTTATTTAGTAGAAAAACTAATGCGAAAATGCCGAGGTCGCGGGTTCGATTCCCGGCGGCGGCGGCCGCTTTTCTGATGGAGGCGAAAAGCAAAAATGCCCGTGTGTACGAGATTCCGGCGCACGTTAAAGATCCCCAGGTGGTCAAAATTAATCCGGAGCCCTCCACTACGGCGCGCCTCATCGCCTACGTTGCGTCGGCGCGTTAAACCCTACAATCAATCAATCAATCAATAATTCGAAAATGCTGTCCTCCTCTATTTACGCTCGCCCAGTTTCTGTGGCGTTTTCGTGTGACGTCAGGAGGGGATGAGCTGGCAATTGGCTGCGCTACTGCACGGCTCCCCGGCCTTCAGACAGAGTCAGTCGGCCCAGCGTTTCGTCCGCCGGCCGCCGGCGGGTCGTCGCTATCAAGGAGGTTAAAAAAAATTGCTTGGTCGCAATTCGTTCGCTTAGTTGAAACGAAGCCAGGACACGTTTGTGAATGGAAGAATGTGCCTTTCTTTACTTGGTTTGTTTGTACACTGTATCTAGCTCCAAGTCAAGGTCGCTTCACACAAGCGCTTCACCAGCACATGCGACGCTTCGCTGACTGGTACGCCAGCAGGAAAATATAAGGCCTCTTGAAGGCGGGAGAAGAGTCAGCGAAGTCAATATAGGTACCAACGAAATAAAATCAACTGATATTTTTACCGTACAGCGTAAAACTAGGGCGCGGGAAGCACTTTTTTGCACTGGGCGAACAAGCACAGCGGTCAGCAGCACGACTACGCATCTGCGAACGCTTTTCCGTCTACGAAATGCAATTGCTAGACGTGAGCTACTGTGGAAACTCGGGCGACGCTTACTGCACTAGCGCAGTACAACAAATAGTCACCTAAGGTGCTTGAAATGCCAAAACTAAATAAAAGTGTAAACCGGTTGTACAATATATACCCTATATTAGCAAAGCCTTCGCATCCCGCTTCGTGGCTGAGTGGTCTGGGGCGCTTGGTATGTTACCGCAAGTGTTTTGCAAGTCACGAGTTCGAATCCCCGCGGGTACGTGCTTTTTTTTTTCTGTAAGTTAACTTTTTCGTTTTCCGCCGATGTTTTCTATATTGAGTTCACCTTTCTTTGGGCCGCGACGTTCATGGCTACACGAACTAGTTCACAAAGCGCGCGCAGGCTGGCACTGGCGCGCTAGCGAGTTCTCGTTGGCGTGCTGTTGCCATAAGCACCGACTGCTTGCAGGCAGTGGGCACAGGCCAGAATGAACAGACCCTTGGCCTGGTGCGAACACGCTTTTTACGATACAGGCATGAGGGAGGCAAGCTCCAAATATGGGGGAAAAGCGCATGACATTTGGGCGTCTGCGGGTACGCGGAGGGCGTTCATGCACTGCGTAGGTCTCGGCTAGTGAATGCTACGACTACAAGCCGTCCTGGGAGGCTTATCTTGTGCATTTTACAGCCGACAACATGGCAGAAGCGCGGTACGATGATTACTGAGATATCGAGAATGCCCATCCAACAACGCCATTGGTTATGTTTTACAGAACCGAAACCGAAACCGAAACTTGTTTGATTGCTAACCTTGGGCATCGTCCAATCACGGCGCCCCTCCTCCCAACGTCACAACCTTAGTTGGTGCGGCCGCCGCAAACTGCGCATGGTAGTTTTTCTTCTTTCGCGCTTTGTAAAATAATTACCGATTTGCCAACCGGATAAACTATGAAAAGTGTGCTAATTTGATCCAGTCAACGCAGTGCAAGCAAAAACGGGAGCTTGACAAATTCACTTCAGTGTCCCTTTAAGTCGGAAGCATTATGTGCCCCATGATTAGAGTAACCTGGCGTTGTGAGCACTGAATAGCCTTCAAAATCGCTGCGCCTACAACAGAAAAAAAGTTCCAGATGACATCTACGTTTAGGACTTAAGATGTATGACGCGATAGCGCTACCTCGACGTCAAGGGAGCGTTTTGGAACAAAGTAGCTGCATTTACCGTTTATACTTTAAATTCGGTGTAGACAGATCAGTGGTAAATATTTTTATTCGCTGCGGCACAGTAAAGACAGAGGCAGGCCATCTCCGCTTGTGTTGCTTAGGATGTGGGCGTGAGTGGTTACGACTGCGGGGTGATGGTCCCTTTGAGTGACAAGGCGGGAGTGTGAGTGTTTCAAAGTTTTGTCATCTCCTCTTTCTTAACTCTTTTCCTGGCTAGGTGCGTTACAATTTGGGCCAAACGGGCGAAGGCTTCCTGTATTTCGGTGATTGGCAGGTCGGCTCTGTCGCTTTTCTACGTGATCATGCCGAAGATCCTAACGTGTTCGTTCTCTGTGGGGACATCCTGGCCAATCTTAGGGTACTTTTTTAAATTTATCGCTTGGCACCATTTACCGTTTCCCGGACAGAGCTTGCGGTAGCGACAGGGCCGCGAAAAATTGGACAACTATCATTCGAAATTCGAGTAATTAGACTACCTAGGCTAGGATTTATTTCTGATCAGGAGCGCTATTCCAGAAGGCCTGAGATAGCTCGGTCCCTAGTTTCCAGCTGCTCTAGTTAACAAAGTAGTATAGTACAGCATCCGATACACCTCACGCGATATCGGCGCAATCGCGCGGAGCACGCTTAGCATTATCAGCGCGCCCAGTTGAGGCCGCTCACGTTGAAAAAGCACAGCTTGCACGAACATCCGCGTGCAGCGCCATCTAGAATCGAGTTGCAATATGCACTCCGTTATGCAAAGTAGATAACCCAGCGATTCCTTTTAGAACTCCGGCCTAGCCCCAGCCTCCTTTTAAAGCTCCGCCCTGTAAATCGGAGTGGGGCGGCTCCGATTTTTTCGGTGTTCTGTTCTTCCAATGAAATCTGTTTGCTACGTGGTTTGAGGGTGGCTCCAGTGCAGCTCAGCGCAAGCCCAAAGCAAGTCAGCGCGGAAGTTCACTGTAGCGAAGGAACGGTGCGTTCCTTCTCCCGACTGTCAGACTGACCGGCTTTGTTTACGTGCGGACGGTGGGCGTAGTATCAGACATCGCCTCTATTTTGCGTGTCATGATGAGCGTGTTTCAACATTTTACGAGTGCGTTTTAGACGTTGAAGGTGTGTCATCTGTCGTCGATTGTGTTTTTGCTGTGTATGAATACGGCTGCCATGGGAAAATCTTGTCGTCTAGGCCGCTCCTATCGTCCGGACTAGAGCGAGCACTTCGTTCGGACCAAACCCCCCCTCCCCCCCCCCCCCCCCCCCCTGTGACTGCGGCAGCATTTGACTGACGGTGGCCTGGGGACGTCATTCGTTCATTGTTTTCTGCTAAGCTTTGCTACCGGAGCATTTAATGCAAGGGACTTCGTGGCTGTGACGCTACCCCATCGGCGATGTGGACGCCATGGCAGCCATATTTGGGTGGGGCTTCGGTCGCTACGCCGCGCCCACGAATGGGCTGGGTGTGTGTGATTGACACGAGAACTCGGAAGAAACCCGGGAGAGATATTGCACGGCCGAGTTGAACTCGTGACGCTCGTTTTGGCGGCTGCTGCGGCGTGGATCATGGTTCACGGTCGCCGTAGCAGGCATATACGCCTCGAGCGCGGCCTGTAGGGACGCCACTGAAATCCCCCTAGCGGCCCGTTTCGAAAGCAGGTGCGGGAGTCTCCGTCCCGATCCCCACTGTCGCCGCTGCTTTTGCGGCATGTTCACGACTGAGATTTATTGTTTGCGGGCGTTGGAAATCCATGTTTTTGTGGAGCAGTCACTCTATTCGCAAATGGGGTGTGTTCACGAGAGTGTAAATGTTTCTGACGCGATCTTGGAGTGGTATATTCGGTCTGTATAAGCGCCAGGTGTGTGTCACAGGCCAGCGTCGCGGACCCGGCGTATGCATGGAGCTGATTGTAGTTACACTACCCTGAATTTACTAGCAGCGTCTCCGTAACCTCCGGTTTCTCAGATGTTCATGCTACGGGTATACACTACGATGTAAATCAATTTTGTGCGCTTACATATTCAGCGGAACACTGATACCTGACGGCACGCCAGTTATGTTTGCCAATATCATACCTCATATATTGATCACCACCATTTACAATCCAGTGTGTGTTAATTTCGGGAATATTGAACGTAAGTACAACGGATAATGCGGATCAGCACACGACAAAGAGTCGTCTTGTCGTGAGGTGAGGGCCCGCAAACACCCATCGGCTACGTACAGTGTGTTGCGACGGTAATCGGAACACTTTAAACAATTTTCCTGAGCGAACCGCCGCTCTGTTCGCGCTCAAACTTCACACGAAGGTCGCATTTTAAATGCAGAGCATTTCAGTAACTCACGATGTCACCCGCGTTGACGTCCGTCGTAGTCCGCACCGTCGTTGTCCGCACCCCTCCCCCTACACTATATAAAAACAAATACTATCCGGCGCCTGGTTTCGATCCCTCGACCCTGCGGGCGGAACGCAATGTACATGGTGCTCTACCCACGGCGCCACAAAGCCGATTTTTTTTAAAACAAAACCAGGTTTATTTACATAATAAGTATGTACAGGGCAAGACACAGGGCAGATATGTACAGGGAAAGACACACTACTATACATGCTGCTGCCTTTGTTACATTGTTGATTCCACGTTCCTGACTGGCGTGTTACGCTGTTCAATAGAAATCACACTCATGCACTATAGAGAGCGCATTTACGGGTAAAAAAGGAAAAAAAGGGGGAGTTATGTTCCGTTGCAACCTAGCCTGTTGCTGGCTTCATATCCACTTAAAGCGTTCCAGCTCCTTTGTTTTAAAAGCTACCGTCGCACGGCAGCAGCGCGCAAGGGCTTGTCCTAGTTCTGAGTCTGAGTCGGGTGCCCGAGCGCACTGACGGTCCACTCCATCTTGTGGACGAAAAGCCTCCACGATGGCTTCGGGGTGGGAGTACACTCCACCGCATCCACTCGCGCACGCCACAGTGAGTGTAGGCCAAGTGTAATGACGCATTCGCACAGCTCCGAGTGTTCTATCGGAACGTCCAGGTAACGGAGACCTGCCCAGTCAATGTCGCAGTGGACGCCCACAAAACACTGCACCTCGTCCCAGAAGTAACGTGCAGTGTTGCATTCTAGGAACACGTGCTCCGCCGTCTCCAGGCTCCCGCACAGGAAGCAGCCCGCACCGCGCGGCAGAAAGAAGCCACGTTCTTCCTGTCGTGCTCCCACCGGTAGCACCCCGAAGTGGAAACGGCAAAGTTTTTCGTCCCAGTCGGAATCGGCAGGCACATGATTCGCTTTAGTACGCCCCGCTTGGCCGCCTCGACTGGTGGCTGTCGGTACAGGGGTGGGGGAAGGAGCTTTGCGAGAAGGTCGCGGTATAGCGGCGGGGCTTAACTGCTAGAAGATAGTCCCATGAGAACTGCTGTTCCAGTAGGGTGATGGCGCCAGCGATTTCTCTATAGAAAGGGGCTGCTCACGCGCCATGGTGCATTTGGACAGTTGTGACCTGCCACTTTGATATGTGGGCAGAGCCGATTGACTGGAGTGCTCCACGGAGAAAAGGGTCGGACTGGTCTCGGAAATATATAAAACGTTGGACTGTCAGCTTAATCTCCACATGGACCAGACCTGCCGACACAGAATGGGAGGCTACGAACGCGCCTTATATCCTTGACTCATTCAAACTACGTCAAGAAGCTGCTGATACAACGCATTCACTTCCACCAACTCCCCAAACACTAAACGTTAACGCAATACACCCACCCCCTATGCGACGCATTTACTCGAGTTCCCCTCGCGGGGAGATGGGCCCAATTTTTTGTGGTCTATTTTGTTTGACACCGGGAACAACGACGGTACTTACCTGTTTATCCTGACAATAAATAAAAACGATTTTCGCCTATAGGAAAATGGCGGCGTTTTGGACGTGCGAGCGTAAAAACCGGGTTTTCTGATCGTCTGTTAGCACATTTCTAGGTGCATTTTCTGATCGTCCGCTGCACCATTTGGCTCCGTACGTGAATCCCAAACATGCGTTTCACTCTGCAGGTGGTTCCGTCGTTGTAACATCAACTTGCGCTGACTCGCACGTCCAAATCAGCCGCAAATTTCCCATAGGCGAAAATCGTTTTTATTTATTTTCAGAATACACAGGTAAGTACCATCGTTGCTCGCGGTATCAAACAAAATAGACCACAAATTGCGACCTTCGTGGCAAGTTTGAGCGCGAACAGAGCGGCGGTTCGCTCAGAAAAATTTTTTAAAGTGTTCCAATTATCGTCGCAACACCCTGTATACCCTCTGCGAGCAGAGCGCCGACGGGCTTAGAATTTAATCGGCGTCCGCGACTGAACGCTTCTTCGAAATATCGTCACATGGCACAGGGAGCCTGCAGAATAAAGGAGAAACTGAAATCAGAGGGCTTTATCACATACCACACTCTTCCAACCACACCTTTCATGGCTTGTGAACTGCCTACCCTGTATACTTCCAAAAATGTATCCGCCGAACGATCAGCTGTTCATTGAAGCTGAAACAAAATCGCGCCAATCCACCCTCTGAATATGGTTTGAAAGCAAAGCTGTAAACGGCACCCACAACGATTACCCATGAGACGTCACTCAAATTCACTCGCGTCGCTCTACAAATAGTGAAACCAGAGAGAAGGGAAATGCACTTAACCACAACCTCTATTACTTCAAAGAGATATTCTTGGTAAGGTTAACATCAATGCATCAACGCATGGCATCTCACTTCTAGTACGCCAATGTGCGAAAGCCTGTGACCTCAAGTGTTCACGTAAAAAACACAGCTCCTTCTCTTCCGCCCTCACGCTAAACGACACATCAAGGAACACATTCAAATACTCCTTGATGCCCAGGCCATCGTTCCAAACCCCAGCATCAAGATCCTGGGCCTACATCTCAAGGAAAACACCAAGACTGACGTATCCTTGCAGCGCCTCAAGCACAGCGTCAATGAAATCATACACATGATCACGTGTGGCCACAAAGAAGCGAGGCCTCCAGGAATCCTATACCTTTCGATTAATCCAAGCTTTTCTTTTGTCCTCTCTAGAATCACTTACGTCAACCTCCTGTCTTCTTCTCGGCAACGAGGACATGAAGATGCTTTATATAATGATCAGAAAGGCGGTTGAGCAGGCCATTGGTCTTCCCTTGAGTGCGTCCACAGAGAGGCTGCTCAGCAGGGGGCTCCACAACACGGTGGAAGAGCTGATAGAGGGTCATCTTTCTAACCATGCAGAAGCTCCGATTGAGCAGAACTGTGGCGGGTCGCCGCATCCTTCACCAGATTGGCTGGGCAGCACAGAATGGCACTCAGCTTGATGTACTCCCGGACTCTTGGCGACAAGAACTAAAGATGCTCCTTTTGCTTAGAAATATGAACCCCTCACGCGACGAGGGTCGCCGACAAGCACGGGCTCAAGTGCTCAACACCATCCTCGGTGGGATTCATGCAGTTATCTACACAGACGCCTCCCAACATAGAAGGCAGCAGTACGCCATCATCGTGGCTACCTCCAGAACCAACCTCCTTGCGTGTGCCTTACTCAAGACACAAGACATGACGGCAGCAGAAGAGGCAGCCATCGCCTTGGCTCTCACTCAACCAGGGGTTCGGAAGGTAGTCACCGATTCCCGACAAGCGTACCGGAATTACTATTCGGGTTGGGTGTCCCGACCTGCACTGCGCGTACGTACTAAAAAACACTCCCAAAATGGTTCCATTCAGCCCATCTGGACAACCGCTCACGCTTCCATGGAGGGCAACGAATACGCCCACCAAGCCTGCACTTTTACCACCCGTGCTATGGAGCTGCACGAGGACAGTCACCCGCTTGTCTCGTTCAGCGACATAATCCAGCATTATCGCCTTCAGAGACAGACCCTACCTTCGCCTTACCCTCACCTTTCCAGGAAACAACAAACTACCCTGCGGCTCATACAATCCGGCTCCTTCGCACACCCGACGCGTCTTCACTTAATGCACCCGAATCGCTACGACGTTGGATTTACCCGCCGCGGTGGCTCAATGGCTAAGGCGTTGCGCTGCTGAGCAGGAGGTCGCGGGTTCGATTCCCGGCCGCGGCGGCTGCTTTTCTGATGGAGCCGTAAAGCAAAAACGCCCGTGAGGTGGTGAAAATTAATCCGGAGCCCTCCATTAGGGTGCACCTCATCGCCTGCGTTGCGTCGGCGCGTTAAACCTTACAATCAATCAACGACGTTGAATGTAAATTTTGCTCAGACGTAGGAACACTCCGCCTTATAGTCGGGGCGTGCGACTTTAGCCTGAGCACCCTCCTCTCTTTCCGTCAACTACCCAACAAGAGCATTGGGAGATGCTGCTGTCTAGGCGCTCTCTGCCTACCCAGCTTCAGCTGGTGGACAGAGTATAGGCGGCGCGGATTGCATATGGGCTCCAATGAAGTAATCATTCCCCTGGGCCGCACTCTGAGCCGTGCACAAATCTGAAGAGAAGAATTTCCTCCTCCGCCTCCGCCGTCTCTGCCACCCCTTTTCGTCGCTTCCGTCCGCGGCGGCAGAGACGGAGAAGTGAGATCGCTAAAACCGGGTTTGAGCTTCCTTTAATTTTGTAAAAAAATAGTTTCCACTCATGTGCTACACCAATCGAACTCAACCAAACACCTTTCGTGTATCATGCAATAATTTAACCTTACCAAGAATATCTCTTTGAAGTAAGGGAGGGTGTGTTTAAGTGCATTTCCCTTCTCTCTGGTTTCACTATTTGTAGAGCGACGTGAGTGAATTTAAGTGACGTCGCATGGGTAATCGTTGTGGGTGCCGTTTACAGCTTTGCTTTCCAACCACATTCAAAGGGTGGATTGGCGCGATTTTTTTGCAACTCCTAGCACACGCGCAATGCGCTCAGAGGGGCGCTAGACGTGCCATGGGCGGAGCGCACAGCGGCGGGAGTGATTGCGTGACGCTATCACGTGGCATTCAACGAGAATGCAGGGGTGCACTCACTAAGCACCCATAGATGTGCTTGGTGAGTGCACCACCTGTCTTCCCGTCTCCGCGTGGGCTCGTGGCTAAATCGGTAAGACAACGGGCTGCCGCGTTGTTACGCTTATAGTTACAGGTTCGATTCCTGGCGTTGCCAGTAAATTCTTTTATTTGTTCGCGGGAGTTTTCTGTTGACACCAACGGTCGCGAAAGAACCCTTCGGGGGTAGAGGTAAAACTTTCTCCCACCTCCCCTCGCGTGAACCCCTGTGTAGATGCGACGCATAGGGGGTTCCGTTGTTGTTTCCGTTAGGTTGATTCTCCCATCGCGTAAAACGTGCCGTGAACCCCCTGCCGCGGCTATGACGCAACGTGGCGCGGCTATGGCGCAACACAATCCAACACAATCCACTGTAATCCAATCCAATCCAAATCTAATCCAATCCAATGTAATTCAATCCAATCGAATCCAATCCAATGCCCCTCGCGAGAGAGTGTTCGCTATCGGAGAGGAGAGGGGGGGAGCGGTGGAGAGCGCAGCTCGCGCGGCGAGGAGAATGGGGGAGGGGTGTGGACGGACAACAACAACGCCGTATGGAGGGACAAGGCGAGTGAATGAGATGCAGTCGCATCTAAAAACTTTGCTTAAAACAACACGACAGTGAAAGCGAGATTTGTGTGTGATTACTAAAAGTTCATTGCTTGATTCCGCTCTGCATTTGTATACAGCGTCCCCCTCCCCTACCCCCCCCCCCCCCTATGTCTCGCGAAATAGCAGTGCATTTCGCGTATAGTTGGTCTGGTGAGCCCTACCTGGCTGTAGTTTAGGCGGACGTCTTTAGCATGTCAGAAGCTGCAGTGTGTTTCTTTTTCCTTTCCGTTAGAGCTGTTATGTTTCCTCCGCACTTGCACAGCATGTATTTTTCCGTGGTTTCATATTAGAGTGCCTTGGTTCTTGCTATAAGGCGTGTGTGGGCACATATTCAACGACGTACAGGCTTGGAATATACTTAACATTTTCGCATGGTTTATATTCTTATAAAAGGCATAAGTTATTGCCCGGGATTGGTTAATCACGTCCCCGAAACATATTTTTCTGCGACGTATATATTCAAAACAAAGCCGCATTCGTTGTCCTCGCTGAAAAATGAAGCCAACCTCACCCTGTGCCAGTATCAGGTATAAACGGGGTGACAGTAGAATTCATTTGTGCCTGGCGTATTTGGAGGTGACAGGGGTCATATGCTCTCTCCGACTCCCGGAAGAGCGGCGTCGATGCGCGCAGAACCGCGTCTCCGCGGGTGGCTCTTGCAGGCGATTGCGTGCGCTGCGAAGACGCAGCTGCTTTTTAAGTGACCTAAACGTACTCTTTGCTTATAGACGTCATCATAACATGGTTTTTTAGGGCGCGGAAAGGCGAAAAGAAGCGAAACAGAACCAAAACACTGCACGAGCCCCTATCAGCCACGCAGTGCACATCCCGTCAACGCCGCGGAGAAGCGGCGGCAGGCGGCGCAGCGATCGCGAAGCTCGAGGCGTATACCTATGCCGACAGAGTATTTCCTTTAGCGGAGAAAAATTTCCAAGCCCTTGTTCGTCTCTCGAAATTACTGTGCATTGGCGGTGCAGCCATCTGGCGCCCGACCCCTTTGCGACGACTTTGCGGCGGCTTTCGCTTCATAGCTGCCGAGGAGCAAGCGCTGCGTGCGCTGCGGTTTTACGAGACGGACACCTTCCACGTAAGCGCTGGTAGCGACCGCACCAGCGACCGCCCTCAGTCGACAGTCAGCCGGTGTGTGCGCTATAGAATTACTGCAGAGAAGTTTTTCGTCTTTTTTTAGGTGGTTAGCCGGACATGGCTTCCGCAGGTTCTACCATGCGTTCATTCGTTTGCAGCCAGAGCGTGCGCTTCAGTCGCGACCGCTCGATGGAAAGAAGGTTTCCACTGAGTGACCGTACGTACTTCAGTTATCGTCTGCTAGCAAATCTTTCCGATGTGGCGTTGCATGACCCTGCTCGTCATTTATCGTCAGCGCGGCAGACGGTTTCCTTGAGGCCTTCCGTGTCACACCATTCTTGCGAAAACTCTACACGCAGGATAGTATATAATCAACGGTGTGTGTCTATTATCGGAGGCGATATTTAAGCATTTCAACGTGTTTTGTCCAGCGTCTTTGTCGTCTGGCTGGAAGCGGACCAGGAAAACCTTGTGAAGGGAAGATTGAGACCGAAAGAAACAGCGTGACGCCCGAAGGAGAGTGAAGGTATAGAGTCCATAAAAAAACCCACGACTGTGCAGAGCTTTGTCAAACAAGAGCTGGGAAGAGCAAAGTGAAATAAAGGAAACAAATTTGAAAAGCTGTGGTTGTTGCTATTCTTTTCTTCGTAGCACATGGCCAACTAGGTGACTTCCCCGCAATTGAGAGCTTTGAGGAGCGCACGGGCTCCGTTTTGAAAATTCAGAAAGCTGTGAATTGGAAAATAAAAGATGCAGAATAATGCGTGACACGTGAACGTGATGGCACATGAGAAGGACAGGTGCACACAAGCTGCGGAGCACCACGATTATAGGGAGGCTGCGCTGTGTGCCAGCCTTCTTGCTGGCGAGTTCACTACGAAATCAAAGAGAAGAAACTGACGCAAACATGGTATAGCAGCAAAGAAGCCGGTAGAAGTAATGCCAAAGTTCATGCCGAAAGACAAAGAAATAAACGCGAGGAAAAATACGCAAGTGCAATATATCAATTAAGAATTACCGCACGTACAATTATCATTTGCTAATACCTATGGCAAGTACAATGTATCAGTTGTTATTAGGAATTTACAAGCTTTCGCCTTCAAATCATGTAAGCAGGCTGAAGTGGTTCTAGGAAATTTCGCATCTGAAAGCGCACGGAGGGTTTAGATAGCATTGAGGAGCAAGAACTTTGAAAGTGGCGGGTTTCCATCACTCGCCTTTTTTTTTTTTTTTGCCAGTCGGCCTTAGTCACGTGATTTCGTTGTCTGCCACCGACGGCAGAAATGGGCAGAAACTGCTGCTTATGGCGGCGAATTTCAAACAAAAAGCTCATAAGAACGCCTAAAATAAAAAAAATAAATGAACTTTGTAGTGAAATACAGATTATTAAAATAAAAGCGCGATACAATAATGTAGTTGGATTTGCTTGCCCCCAGTACTAGCCTCCGGTGCGGCAGGGGAACGAGAGACAGCAGTGAAAAACGCGCCACGCCCTAGTCGCGCCTCCTTGAAACGCGCTGCTCTGGACCGGTTACGTCACCCCAATAATAAGTAATTAGCATGAATTGAATTCTTAAAGCGCTTGAACTCCGCCTCGAAATATTATCATTACGTTACGTGGGCGTCGCGAGAGCTCGTGTTTCCCGATTTTCGCTCAATCTCGGCCCTTCTGGAATAGCACCCCAGGACACATTGAATTTTGTTTCTGGACTTACTTTTTGGCCCCTTCGTTATGTTTTGTGATAGCATGTTGGTGCCGGCATCCGTTCCGATGGCAGAGGCGCTTTGGTGGGATGGTGTAAGTTGCGGGAGCGGCTGCGACCAGATATGCCGAGCACGCGCCTGCCGACGGGGCACAGAACGAACTTCCCTGCGCAGGTGGGGCGCCTGCTGAAATCACGTGTCCTTTCTTTCGTCTTCGCCGTAATTTTATTGTTCTCCTTTCCGCGCTGCAGTTGCCGCCACGCCGTATTCGAGATTCAGGTGAGCCTTGTTATCTGGCTGCATCAGAAGTAGTTTCAGGTTGGTAGTGATGACGTACTTTCGCGAACGCTTAATAAGCACGGCTGAGAGCGGACGGCTAGCACCCACAGGAAAAACGGAAAATAGGACTAATAACGCTATCGCGTTAGAAGCCAGGGCAGGGACGCACCTTAAACTAAAGAACGCCTGGTGGCAGTTAAAGGAGTACTGACACGAAATTTTCGTGTTACGTTTTTTTCGCTGATATGGGTACCTATTAGCCCATTAATCATAGAATGGCATATTAGAGGGTCCATCGCAGCGTAAACAATCATTTATGGCGTTGTTTATTCGTGTCAGTTTCGGTTTCGACAAAACGAACGCCGAGCGGCCGGCATGACAGGAGGTAGCACCTGACGTCACCATTCTTGTCGTACCGCTGCCGGTCTGGACGCGCGCACGAGCAAGCTCACGCGCTCGCCCAGACCGGCCGAGGTGGGGTGGTGGTGATTTATTAAGAAAGCAGGGAAGAGAAAAGAAGTGGGGATATTATTGAACTCATCGGTGAGTTCACCCTCATACAACCCAGTCCAGGGAAGGAATGTGGGGTTTTAAATGATAGGAAGAGAGAAAGAGAGGGAAGGAGGAGGTGGGTGGGGGAAAGTCTATGTCGCGTTCGTGTCGTTCAAGGCTCGACGGCTACAAACGCTGCAGTAGCCCTGTCACAACCACGAAGTTGAGGAGGTGCTGGAAGACCTCCCGTCGGAAAGCGTCCGATCCCGCGGGGAACAGGAAGTCTTCAAACTTGTGGCTTGGTGCACGGAGTCGCTGGAGTGCGGCCCGGAGTTCCTCCCTGGCGGTGTCGTGCTGGCGACAAGAGCACAGTAAGCGCTCGAGCGTCTCGAGACCGGCCGAGGTCTTCACCATCCCCGTGCGCCCGGGCAGCATAACGTCAGTCCCAAAACCATGACGTCTACACGGTGTAGCAGCGCGCACCAACCGCAGCCAGCGCGTCGTCTACGGCAGTTTGGGGCAAGTATCAGATGATGTCATGTTGGGCCGTTCTGGGCTTTCTCGTGCGGGCAGAGATTAAAATGGATTTAAAATATATTATACTGAACGGCTACTGTTGAAACTTGCTGGGAGATATCTCCTAATAACAAGGAAGCATTTTACATAGTTATCTCAGCTTTGAAATTTCGTGTCACTACTCCTTTAAGGGACTTGAGCCATATTCTATGTCTACGCAACGCAGAACACGGCATTCGAGGTGCACTTAAGTCTTTAAAAGTGCCTTGAATGCACAAGCATTACGGCTTCCTCTTGGGAACCTTTATGCTAGATCACATGTATGCTATACTGGTTCCGTGAAGCTACCATGTTACCCATTCGCTGCTTGTCAGTACGGAGTTCCGAGGTCTTCGGGACTCGTCACATTCCCACTCAAAGGGATTGGTCAATGACAAAATGTCAGCTGCCATAATAAGCCACAGGCCGATTCACCAATTCCAATTTGCGTGCAACGACAACATAACTCAGCCCCAATTCCCACATAACCGTCCCGGAAGATTGGCCAATGAAAATGACCGCTGTTTTCAGACGCTCCCGGTTGATTCAACAATTACCATTTCTATAATGCTTTCAAATTCAAGCACATGTGCAGAATTCATTGCCCCTATTAATTTTTAGTTTTAGTTTTTACACCAAAGCAGCGACCAGCCTACCACCTCAGTTCCTACCAGCAGCGGAAATAGAAACCAATGTTCTGAGAATTGTGACCCCGAGGACATTAATAGCTGGTTAATTCGAACTTTAATTCGAACTGCACGATTTAGTCCGGCCAATCCCCATTGCAGTCTATGTAAAATAGCGCCCGTTAGTTCGAACGGAACTAGTTTCCTCTACGAATAATTCGACCAACGGGCTAGCGCGCCGGTGGCTTGGCGCCTATAGACCATGGCCAGAGAAACGCCCTTCGGTCGCGTCGTTCCTCGCGCCGCTTCAAGCAGTACTCGTGAATAAATTGCGTTGTTTTAAAGTTCTTTGGCTCTTCATCCAGGTTTGGAGCGGCTGCTGCAGCTGGCATCGTGCGCATCTGGGTTTTATATTTCACCCGGGAATGCTATAGCCTCCTCATATCGCGCCCGTGGTGGCGGGTAAGCGACTCAAAGTAAATGGGAGGGAGGGGGTAACGTTACACCAGATAACGATCGCCTTCTCGGACCGTGTTTGAAGGGTCGGCAGGGGCAGTGACTAAAGGTGGGGACTCACTTAGGGAAACCCCAATTCTTGCGTGTATCATGTTTTCTCCGCTTGGAGCTGGAAACGTCTTCGCCAGGGCGGTTGAAACTTGGAACGCTTCTCCTTACGTCTCGCATTTCTCAACTTACTCACCTCGGCTCACCGTTCTGAATACTCAGCAACTACGCCAAGCACAATAACCCTAAAAAATATTGCACTCAAGCATGGGTAAGCAAAACAAAAAGAACTCACTCAAACTCAATCTCATTGTTTTTCCTTCGCGCTGTACTCACTCAAACTCGGACTTAAAAATCTCGTCTCTACTCAAAATCACTCGTACTCACTCATCACATACTCATTTCTTATTGTACTCATCTGTACTCAGACCCATTAGTGCTTACGAGTACTCGTACTCAATCAGTACACATTCGAACTCAAATCATCAGTACTCACTTGTACTCATACTCAATCTGTGTCCAACTCATTAGTCCTCATGATTACTCGTACTCAGTCTGTATACTCTCCTTTACTCAATCTGTACTCACATTTACTCGCATTCAAAAGTGCTTCTAATAATTTGTTCTCGTAATCAACCACTTGCATTCACGCGCTGAACTAGGTCTGTTGACGATGATTTGAACGGAGCAAGTCCAGTGAAGCCACCATGCTTGCCCTTGCTTTCTATTTGGCAACCCCGTGGTGAGCGAGTGCCGAGAGCAACAACACCACGGAAGAGGGAATGGTAATAACGGCCGTTTTTCCCCTTATCACGTCATTTTACCTTCCTTAAGATGGGCGCTGTGGCACCGCGAACAGCCTGAGATCCGTGAAAGCACGTCTCGATTCCTGTGCGTGATGAAACGCAAGTTTGTATTCGCGAGTACTGTAGTCATGAGTACTACTCGCGAGTGCATGTAATCGCGAGAAGTATACTTATGAGTACTACTCGCGAATACACGTTCTCCCGTATGTACTCACTCGTCATGGAATTCACATTTTTCGTCTGGGCCGGTACTCACTCATCTTAGTACTCATTTTTTGTCTGGGTCTGTACTCGCTCATCATCGTGCTCACTCATGTGTTTGAGTACAAATGAGTACTAATGAGTGCACTCATGAGTGAGTACGCCGACCTACGCACGCAAGTTCGTTTCAACCCAGTTACGCCACGATGAAAGCTTTGCGTTACGTCGATTCCCACCTCTTCGTGGGATCCGTCATTCTTTTTCGCTTGTCGAGGACTGCATAACCAAGGAAAAAAAGAAAAAAAGCATTTTTTACGCGAATACGACGTAATTTCAAAGAGGCGGTAGTCGTTTCACTCGTTTCTGAGCATATCGGCCCCAGCTGTTTGTCCATGTCAGGCGCAAGCCACGAGGGCACTGTTGAAGGCAGGTATACGAAGGCACCATACCCGGTAAAAGAACGCCGACAGTTATCTGGGCTACATGGCCCGAGGATTACCCGGTCTCTGTTGAGAGTGGTTATGGTTAAGAGATCTGAGGAGTCAAACTAATTGAACGAATCAGAAGATCCAAAATCCACGTGATGGTATGGGGGAGGTGATTGAAAGCAATCGCTTCTGTGCTTCGACGACACGCGCTACGTGCTGATGAATCACCAGAGCCGGCGGCAGCAGGGATGAAAATTAACAACCGCGAACACGACAGCAACCGCCCCAAATGAAAATGAACAGGATCCGTTAGTCGGCATCGCATGCCACGCGAGACCTGCGTGCGTGCGGTACACACGCCGTGCGAAAAAACAAAATCGCGGCATGCAACCTCGGCCCCGCCCCTTCATGCAGACGTCTCGGGCGAGCCACCTGCCTCAGGCAGTAGTTGCGCGGCGGTGTTCAGTCGGTGGGGTTGGCGAACAGAAACTGGGCCTCACGCGATGAGAAATGACCCACCCATACGTGCAGAGGATGACAGTCGCCAAACGAGGGGACCAGAAAGATGGGGCTCGGGAGGGTGGAGGCTGTGCGCATTCGCTTGGTACACGTGCTGTGACCGCACATGCGCACCCGCACGCTCTTAGAGCTTGCATGTACGGCGGTCTTCCTGCCCGTTCGGCTGCTGCAAATGGGGGGCGAGCGAGCCGCGCTGCGTGGACTCCGCCCGAGGCCGGCGTGCCATTAGGGAGGGGTACCACGCGGGCCACCGCGGCGAGCTGCTCGCGAAAACGATTGTGATGACCCCTCTCCTCGCCTGCGACACTTCCGTCTTGCGCAAGTGGATAGGCTGCGTGGCCCCCTCGAACAGCGGGTCATTTGATCCCACGGCAATATTTGGTTGCGAGGGGGCCCCTTCGAATTTCGCGAGTTCGCTTCCCATCCTGAGCTTATATTTTTAGTAGGATTTGATTGCTGGCTAGTTGGTTTATGGCGTACGAAGGAATAAGTTCGCGCAAGAGACGAGGGCGAATATAGACAGGACAAGACGAGCGCATATTTTTCTCCAATTTTGTTTTTTTCTCCCACCTCAAAATTCTTATTCTAACAAACGCACAGAAAAGACGCGAACCACTTCCTCTTTGCCTCTCTTGGTGCTCTGGACCATTGGCTTCCCTTTACATGTGTGTGCGTGTGTACGTGTGTGCGTGTAAGAGGGGCGTCCAACAATTTACTTACCTGCGCATGAAAGATACCTGCAAGCACGCTGGAGTAAGTCTCAGCATATTGGGCATGCTTGAAGCATAAGCATGCGTAGTCTCACCTTAGTGTGAGCTGAGAATTCCGAACGGCAGGACGTCCGAGGAGAAATCACGCGAATGGAGCGAGAAATTGCTCGAATTGGAGCAAAACTCCCTCGTTAAGCTGTTACAAAAGAAATAGAAAATCGGAAGCGAATTCATGACCCCATGGATACAATTTAAGGTGGGTCTTACAGTTCAAACTACAGTCCCTAATACGAAGTCCACAGTAGCCACAAAGAACTTCGACTTAACCAAACTTCCATTTAACCACAAAGAACAAAAACAGCCGCCTCCCTTCTTGATTTCGATCAGAATCTCGACTTTTGTCGCTAAGTCGAGCGTACGACAAGGGTTGCATGATGGTTGAGTTAAGGTTTATCTTTAAAGTCAAAGCCAGAAGCGTCCACCAAACGAACTGTTCTCACGTCACTCTCTGCAAAAAAGAATCTTGAGGGCCTCAAAAGAGAGATACGTATACGCTGGTGGGAATCTCAACTGGCCTTCCGCTTTATCAAGTGTGTACTGCCTGACTTACCATGGCGCCGATATCAGTGCAGAACACGGCGCTGTTTTCTCGCGCGAAACTTTGAAATTCATGGAAACATAAAGACCCCGTCGATCCTTTTTTATTCCAAATAACTTCTAATTAACTGATATAATAGGTTTGAGCTTCGAATCATCTAGAATTTTGTCCGTTTGATTGCATGTAAAATTGCCGGGACCAGAACATCACTCCTAATTAACCTTATATTCCAATTAAGCGACTTCGAATCATCGAGGGTCGACTGTAGAAGGTAATATTTCGGAGTCGGGTGGACATTCTAGTTAAGGTTACCTCAGAGTGCACGGCACGTGGAAGCAACTTGTACAAAAAAGTGGGGATTTCATCCCGATTTCATTTCCAAGCCGAGAAATTAGGATTGCCTGGATTGATGACGAAAAGGACATTTGGGGAGCTCCCCAAATATTGCATGAGAAATTACAGGCAGTTTGGCTATGCTGACCACAAAAGATCGCGCGAAAGCAGCATACATTCATGCTTAAAGCGTTGTCCGGCAGCTGGGGATCCGGGTTTTCCGATTAATCCGAAAATATCCTAAAAACACTGGCCGGTGAAACTTTGGACAGTACAGACTTATTTGATAAACAAATATTTCAGAGCACACAGCGGCAAAAATGACGATCGAAGTTTGGACTTCAAAATATCCGATAATTATATATCCGTACGACTTGCCATTCGTAATTTTCAGCCATAACTACGAATGGCCACGGCTCCCGCAAGGAAGCTGCTTTGTCATCGTTGAGGACCAGTACACTTGTCTAAACAAGGATTATCTACCGTGGTATAGGCCAACTCATCAAATGTTTTGCGAACTTCGGGAGCTATGAACTAAGTTAACTTAGTTCATAGCTCCCGTAATTACATAGTGTAATTACATTGACCCCCTCTCATTTTGGAGAGTTCACACTGAGCAGTGGCCAGTGCTTTCTCGCTGCGCGCTGAGGCTTCTCGCTCTACCTATCTCTCGCGCAAGCGTTTAAGGATAGTTTTCGATGGTGGGAATCATAAACCGCAACCAGCGCGTTTTCATCAGCGACAAAAATTTGCTAAAAGTATGTATGTATTTGCTAAAAGTATGTATGACAAAAAGTATGCTAATGTGTATTACAACAAGCTTTCAGGTTGTAATAGAAGAAACGTACAGGTTTAGTCCGTAACTATTTGTGCTTGTGTACATATTTGTGTCAGTCATTGAAACCTTTGAGGCAGAAATTTCCTGCCAGCGTTCTAAGGTGTTTGTGTTCAGATATCATTTTACCTGTGATTCGGAGAATTTAGAATTGAGCTGATAAAATCTGAAATTTGGAGAACTGGGTATTTAAAAGATAAAGTTCCAAAAAGACAACATTTTGCTAAAAAATAAACTCCGAAATACATCCTCGGAATTTTTCGAAAAATAAACTCCGAAAGCGCGGAGCCCTACCAATAGCCCGTAGCCGGTATGGGCTACTCTGTGCATTGCAAGTTTCCTATCAGAGTACGCACACATGATAACAGTACGGGCACCAGATTTCTTGTGGTCGACTCTCCTAGTGCTTGCGCTCAAAGTATTTATTTATTTATTTATTTATTTATTTATTTATTTATTTATTTATTTATTTATTTATTTATTTATTTATTTATTTATTTATTTATTTATTTATTTATTTATTTAATGTTTGTTTGTTTGTTTGTTTGTTTTGTAATGAAGACGAATGGCGTACACAGTACAGTCACAGCCAAACGGCTGTACGGAATGAGCAGCGGCTGCGTAAGCGGCATCGCTACTGCTGGGTGAACAATCAGTGTTGACGATGACGACGATGAGCGACGGTCTGCAGCATTGGCATTGCCAACAACGAGCGCACGAGAATAAACTGGCTCTATCTTGCCCCCTTAAATATGACCCTCATGTCGGCTTCCGTATTTAACAGAGTGTCATCCTTAGATATTGCCCGTCATAAAATTTTCCCCTGTAATGCTAAATTATTCCCTCTGAATGTTTTGGCAGGCCGCCTACAGGATCATCTGAACGGTTTCCTTTTCCACGTCATTATTGCAACCGATGCCTCTGTCCGGAAGGAGAAGGCAGGCGGGGGTATTTCTTCTCCCTGTCTAGATTGGGCCTTTTCCCTCCGGTGGCCTAACTTTATTACTTCTTTCCACGCAGAATTTCTTGCAATAGTCTTGGCCCTTCGTAAGCTTGGCTCTTATAAAAAACGGGCAATAATTCTTATGGACTCATTTTCTGTCTGTGCTGCACTAACGTTTACAAGTTCATCTCCCCTACGTCGAGCTCTTGCTTCTTTATCGCCTTCCTGCCTCTGAGAACTACGTATCGTTTGGGTGCCTGGACACGCAGGCATCTGGCTTAATGAATCGGCGGATGCTCTGACGGGAATGGCGGTCCAGTAGTAGAGGTTCTGCCGCCAATTAACGTCATCACTTCGGCTAGCTTTCGTAGGATGTGCTTACTTCAAAGTATGCCTGATTCTGCTTACGAAAACTGGGAGCTCGAGCTCCTGCCGTACTCATGGAAGTGCAGGATAAGCCAGTCGCCATCTTGCGAAGTAACACTGACTAATTTCGTTCTCGGGTGCCGAATTTGAATTTTTACTTGCACCGCTGTAATCTAGCCCCTTAATCACTATGTGCATTCTGCAACGAACGGTTCTCCTCTATACGACGAGGGTACTTAGAAACCACATGTATCCGGCTAACGTTCCACTGTCTGCGACACTAACTTTGTCATTCGGGGAGAAAGTACTGGGCTTCTGCCACGGGGACCTTTGCCGTGCGTTGCACTCATTCATTCTCAAATCAGGCCATCTGCCGTGTTAGCTGTCATTTGGCCCTGCTGGATTCCCCTACGTGTGTCGTCCCCACTGCTTCGTCGGCATTTTCTTTTCATCTTGATTTTATTAATTGTTTTTTTTTTACTTCTTTCCATATTATCCTCACTTTTATTTCTCTAACCCTCTGCTGCTAATGCATTGTAATATTTAAAATTTTTTCCCCAAGCCTGTATAGTGTATTTCGGTAAAGCACACATTTCCTGGCCAATCCCCCTGAGTGGGTAAAAGCCATTTAATTGGTACCACCACCACCATCTTGGATCGTGATTCTTGCCTCTTCTCTGCTATTTGGCTCTGGCTGCGGTCCTGACGTCTGTACGATGGAACTCCGCAACAGGACGCTCACCACAGCCATGGCTCCTACCCGTGAGGTCAAGCGAGAGCCTGCCCCTACTTCGACGCCCACCATCTGGGCGTCGAAGTAGGGCAGCGGGATCCACCTTTCGTGGATCCCGCTGCCCTACTTCGACGGGATCCATCTTTCGTGGATCTGGGTTCGTAAGCGGGATCCACCTTTCTTCAATGGCACAGATGAGCAAGATGTGGACTGGATCGACTTATACCAGCGAATAAGCACTCACAACAACTGGGATGACAAGATGATGCTCAAAAATTGCGCCCACCTCCCCACGAGGGGAACCCTGTGTAGATGCGACGCATCGTGGGGTTCACTTGGTGTTTCCGTTGGATTGATTCTGAAATCGCGTGAAACGTGCCAGGAACGCGTATGATTATTATGTTTTATGATTATTATTATGTTTTATTGGCCAATCTTGGTCAATCTCTCTAAGTGGTATGCTTGGGGCTTCGCTGTCACAACGACCTGTACTCCATCATTGTTTCAATAAGTGGGAGCTTCTTTTCTTTTATTGAAATTGTTAATCATTTGCCCATCATGCGTTGTATCAGTAGCATCTTGACGTAGTTTGAATGAGTCAAGGATATAAGGCGCGTTCGTAGCATTTGATTGTGTCTCGGTTTTGTGGCGCAGTGGGAAGAGCACCATGTACCTCGCGTTCCGCCCACAGGGTCGTGGGATCGAAACCGGGCGCCGCTAACTATTATTTTTTTTTATAGTGTAGGGGGAGGGACGGACGACAACAACGCCGAGGACGCTGCATGGACAACGCGAGTGAGTGAAATGCAGCCGCATCTAAAACTGGTCATGTTCCCTGACCGGTGTCGCAGAACTCTGGTTCGGCAAGCACGAAAAGGACACGGACATACAGACGTGGTCGGCATTCAAATAAAGATTTTGAGAAGTTTTCGGCCACCCTGCAGTGCCAAAACGTCGCGCAGAGCTGCGTTTGCGTGAACGGGCGTGAACGGGCACCAGCTATGTTGAAGCTGTTGTAGATTTCTGCAAGGAGGTTAGAGGCACGATGAGTGAAGATGATAAAATCAAGCACACCCTTAAAGCCAGTTACGACGACGCCTTTCAAATGCTGTTGGCTGAGAATCCGCAAATGGTTGCCGACGTCATCAACCTGTGTCAGAGTTATGATGAACTGAGGAAACAGCGAGCTCTGACACGGCGATCCTTTGCCCAGAATGAGTCATTGTCGAAAATAACTGCTGGAACGAACGACAGCACCTTGTCTACGTGCGTTCAGCAATTCATCCGTGAAGAAGTTGCTCGCCATCTTTCTTTGGTCCCTTTTACACCAATGCCTGACGCTCGCCTTGCCCCTTCTCTCAGAAGTGCTATACAGCAGCAAGTGGCCAACGCACTCCCATGCTCCCGCCCACATGCGTCCGTGGCCGTTTCTTTGATCGGTGCCGACTTCACGCCGCCTACAGCTGCTCCTCTCTCTGATGTGACTACCGCGACACCTCTGCCCGTTGACGGGCCTCTGACGTACGCGGGAACCGTCACAAGACCCGTCTTAGAAGCTATGTCAAGCCATCCGATCGCCCAGGACATGCTGAGACACTACGCTGAGGCCGCCGGGAGACCTCAGTACTCGAGGGTCTTGCCGGTTCAGTATGTAGTGCAGAAACATCCGCTGACACGGTCTGACTCTTCACGGGCATCTATACCCGTTGCAAAACTAAAGCGCACGTCGGCACAAATCCTTCATATGCTCCGACGGGTGGCGTCAAGAACCCGAGGCCTCAAGGAGAGGGACACACTTAGGCTCATCCAAGCCTTTGTGGTAACCAGAATAACATATGTAGCACCTTACCTCCTCCTGAACAAAGCGGACACACAGGTGCTGGACGTCATCATCCGCAAAGCCGTCAAGCAAGCTATTGGAGTTCCTATGAGCGCGTCTACATGCAAACTCTTGGAAATGGGCTTGCATAACTCGGTCGACGAGCTCATTGAGGCCCATTTCGCCAATCAGAAACAAAGGCTGAGCCAAACAAAAACAAAAGCGGGCAGACGCATCTTGCAGAAAACCGGCTGGAAGGCGACGCTATCTGAGGACAGAGACCAGCTGCAAGATGAATGGCTGGAAGCCATCAAAGCCAAGCCCATCCCCAAGAACATGAACCCAGCGTACCATGGCGGCAGACGGGAGGCAAGAGCTCGTGCTTTCAACAGGCTTCTGGCAAAAGAAGAAGGGGCTATCTTCACGGACGCCTCCATGAATGACGGTACGAACCGGTCAACAGCAACGGTGCCAACCACGAAAGAGCTGCTGACGTGTGCATCCGCTATAGTTCAGAGGATTGAAGAGGCAGAGGAGCTGGCGATTGCTCTAGCCCTTACTGTACCGCACAAGACCAAGGTGGTCACGGATTCCCGGCAAGCCTACAGAAGCTTCCAGTGCGGCTGGGTGTCCCGGTTGGCCCTCCGAGTGCTCAAGGAGAAAACACCTCCGAAGGAAACCGTAGAATTAGTGTGGTTACCGGCCCATTCTGCGGTGGAGGGCAACGAGTTTTCCCACCAGCAGGCCCGAGCACTGACTTACCGGGCCACATCCGCAGTAGAGGCAAAAAACCAACCATTGCTTACCTACAGGGAAATAACCACTTATTACAGGCACGACAGGAGGACGCTACCAGCACCACACGCAGCACTCACGAAGGAACAGCAAACTATATACCGTCAAATCCAGACAGAGCTCTTTCCGCACCCCCGTCTACTCAACCGCATGTTCCCAAACCGATTCGAAGAAGCTTGCCCAATCTGTAAAAAACTAGGCACTCTCCAGCACATGATAGGAGAGTGTAGGTTTAGCCCGAGCACCAACCCCCATTACCCGAGTCTCGCCCCACCAACCCCACTCTACCCCATAAAGGGGCCCTGAAAGGCATTTTGAGCCCACTAAATGAACTAGCGCAACCGTTAGATTGGGTCGTCAACGTCCTCTGTGCCAAGTATTACTCTTGTACGCGCAGCGGAAAGCTCACACTTTTGTTGCAAAGTTTGTCGTTTTTTTCTCACCCTTCCCTTCGTGTTTTTGGGCGCCGCCATCTTCACATGTCTACATCATCGATTCCCAGATGTTCGTCATGAGCTAGACATCCTGCTATTGGGCGGCTTTTTCACGCACTTCCGGCAAAGAGATGAGTCGTCTGCTCAGCGTCGGCTCGCCGGCTGATCTGCCAGCGGAGTGCCGGAGTGCTTGGGCATTTTACGACAAACGAAACAAGAGTAAAACAAACGCTTAACCGTGTGTATTGAATGCAACACGGCCATAACACGACATGGATATTCTGTTACCTGAGTACGTTCCATAAAGAAAGCGTTGAAGCCCCGTGGCACTTCTTTCTTGCAATCGCAGAGAACGCCCTGAGCCGAATGCCCAGGTTTGACGCATACATTTTATTCAACTTCAAAACAATCCAGAGATGAGTTTCTAACGAACACAACGTCACAACATGCGTTGAAAGTCTGAACCACAATTGACAGAGGATGGGTTGCCTCCTGCCCGTCGTAAATTCGGTACTCACCTCGCGCGCGGTTTGCGGGGACGAACAGCAAGTCACTTAACTCTGGCGCACAAGCCGATGGCTTTTAGCCACGCACACTGCACATACCCCATGCGAGGTTGAGTCGTACGTCGCACGAGAAAGATAATCCAGACCATAGGAAGCACTATCCACCCGCAGAAGCACAACGTCGCATTTCATCGCGAAACAAAGGCGTCCACAACACACACACCATCGCCTCCTGTAATACCAAACGCATCTCGCACTTCCCAATGGGAGTGAGTGGTACGCCTGCAGTTTCCCACATGTCGCGAAGTGGGGCCCCAAGCTGAACCGGGATCACGCAACCGTAACTGACTTCTGGAGCGGTTTGTGCCTTGTTGCCAAGGCAACCGATGTTTGAGATTGTCAAAGAAATGGCGCTCGCTCCAGCGCTAGAAAGCTCAGAGCCGCGACGGAGCATGTTTTGCCAACGTTGCCGCTCTCCACCACGCGTCGCCCCAACCTGAACTAGTCACATGATTGAAGCGTTTCGTGCACGGGTTCTGTATCGATTTAATATGACTTCTTCACATGCCGCCGGCAGGAATTACCACCGCCGCAAAATAAGACCCGGCACCAGCGGGGCCACATCTGATACGGCGCTTTTTGGATAAACAGTGCGCGGTGCATCAAGGGAACGAGCGCACGACCCTCCTTGTGCGGCTGCGAGTTCGCCGCCGATAAAAAGTCATGTGCCGCCAGCAACGTACACCGCGAAACGGCAAGGCCAGGCCGCCGCATACATGCGGCCAGATTTTTCGTTCGCTTTTCCAGCCTTGAGCGGAGTGCATGATTCATGGTGTCAACAAAGCTTGCCCGTAGCAGACGACAATAGCGGAAGTACGTCACCTCTGCGGAGCGCAGCATCATGGGAGGCAAGGCTTGCGCGCCGTCAACAGCGGAGAGTAAGTCGAAAGGAGGACGAAACGCGGAGCGACGATAATGCGCGGTTTTTGATTTACGATTTCTCAGCTAATACTCATCGCTTTAACATAATTCTTGCGGGAGGAGATTGCAAATACATTGCTTTATTTGGGTACATGTACATCCATGCATCGGCGGAAGGTATTTCAGGACCCCTTTAACGAGAGATGGAGGACCTTGCTGACCAGCCCCGCTTTGGAGGATCAGCTACTACTGGTCACCAGGGGCAAGGCGGCGAGAGCAGCATATGGATTCCCGTGAACAGGGAACCACCTCCGTAAAGTGTGGAGTTCGCAACGAACGACTCTTAAATAAAGTTTCTTCTCTCTTTTTCTCTCTTCACGTCGCACCAACGCTTGGCGCACGCAGGACGACTCCCCCCCCCCCCCCATCTACTACAAAATGGCCGTACATGTAGCGCGTTACTGCCACCGGAGGACCTGACGGCTGCACAGCAGTATTCCTGAAACTCGCCGTATATTCCGCCGCCGCCGACTGAACATGCACCACCACCTAGTTTTCCTGTGTCATCCTACCCTGCCGATTCTTCTGATACCGCCAAATGTCGCCCGCAATCTCCAAGGCGCCGTTCGTTGTCACCAATGCGCCGGCGTTCCTCGACTCGCGAAACGGAAAACTAAATGCTACAGTTCCGGAGGCAAGAGCTGCGTTATCGTCGACCTCTCCAAGGCCTAACTTTTCGCCCACGAACGTTATCTACATCATCACAGACGGCAGCGCCACCCACCCCCTGGACCCACCCACGCCCTGGACCAACAGTACTGGAGCCGCCATGTCAGTCATAAGCCTATAGCTTTGTTGCCATTTGAAGAAGGTTATGACAGCGCATTCTGGCCTGTCCTTACGCACAGCTTCAGCGCATCCGGTCGAACCGGTCGGTGTGTGCACGGCCCAGGTGCTCATCCAAGACGCTCTCTACATTATTGAGTTCATTGCTCTTCATCCTTTCACGACGTCATCTTGGGGTGGGATTTCCTTTCTCGTCACAACGCAATCCTCGACTGCACCCGTGGCGAGGTTGAGCTCTTTTCGCTGTGTGATGCGCCACCTGAATCTTTACCTACGGCGCCTCCTGCAAAGCTTCTTGTCACCGCCGATACGACTATTCCTTCATGCTCCTCCATCCTTGTGCCCTTATCCTGCCGTTTCCCTTCTGACGGCAATGCTTTTTTCACCCCATTAGATTTGTTTTACGAACGGCGATGCCTGTTGCTGCCCTTTGCCGTCCTCACAATCCATGATGGTCACACTGCCATGTTTTTTTGTAATTCTGGGGCAAGCCCGTGATCCTTGATGCGGGGAAAATGCTTTCGGCACATCGAGTCCGTAGAGTTCACCGTTTCCGTCGACGTTTCAGAGGATCGTATGCAACTTGAAGTGAACGGAACCTGCCCTTCTCCTGCCACACCATCTCCAGCGTCTTTAGAATTTTTGGTCCTGCTATTTACGCTAATCCTACGCCGAACTAACGAGACCAGCTCTTAGACTGCTTCATCAATTCTATTCGTCCTTCGACTGTGTGTAGACGTCGCTTGGCCGTACGTTGATAATCAGCAACCATATCGACACCGGTTTTCACGCGCCTTTACATCAATGGTATTACCACGTCGCCCCTTCCGCAGGGTGCGTAATTGACGAGCAAGTGGACGACACGCTCCAGCGTGGCGTCATTCGGCACTCTAACCGTCCCTGGGCGTCACCGGTTGTACTTGTTCGAAAAGAAGACGGTTCCATCCGTTTTTGCGTGGACTACCGTCACCTAAACAAAATAACCCGCAAGGATGCCTATCCGTTGCCACGCATCGATGATGCCCTGGATTGTCTTCAAGGAGCAGAATATTTTTCATCCCTAGACCTACGTTCGAGATATTGACAGGTTCCGATGGCCGAACCGTATCGCCCGAAGACGGTTTTCGTTACGCCGGACGACTTCTATGAATTTAATGTCACGCCGTTCAGCCTGTGTAACGCGCCTGCCCCGTTCGAACGCATGATGGACGGCATTCTCAAGTAGACGGCGGAGTAACCGGACTTTCCGACGCATCTCCATTGGTTTGAACAAGTGTTGTCTTAAGGTCGCAGGGCTGCGACTGAATCTGAATAAATGCCAATTTGCTGCTCGCCAGCTGACAATCCTTGGCCACGTCGTGTCCAAAGATGGCGTTCTCCCCACTCCAGCCAAGCTTCGTGCTGTAGAGAAATTTCCCAAGCCGAAGTCGATCAAAGCAATTTGTAGCTTAATTGGATTATGCTCCTATTTCCGTCGCTTCGTTCATTACTCCGCCTCTGACATTGCTCCATTGCCGTAGGTTCTTTGCAACAAAACGGGAATTTCGGGATGGTCAGCAGCTTGCGACAAGGCATTTAAAACTTTACACCACCTGCTCACGTCCCCGCCTATCATTCGGCATTTCTATCCGTCCACCCCAATCGAAATCCACACCGATGCAACCGGAGTCGGGCTGGGTGCCGTTCTTTCTAAAAAAAAACCGGATTCGACGAGGACGTGGTGGCATACACAAGCCGAACACTCACGACCGTGGAGTCAAGTTAATCTGGCACTGAGCGGGAATGCTTGAAAATTGTGTGGGCCCTTAGGAAGTTCTGTTCCTACCTGTATGGTCAACCTTTTGACGACGTCACAGATCACCATGCGCTCTGTTGGTTGTAGTCCTTGCGAGAACCATCTGGCCGACTGGCGCGCTGGTCTCTCCGCCTTCAGGACTACGGCATTCGCGTGGTGTATCGCTCGGGCCGCCAGCATCAAGATGGTGGGGCGAACAATTCGGTCGCCGACAAGCGCGGTCGTGTCTTCGCAACGCTCCTGAGATTCATGCCCGCAATACTGTCAAAGAGCCAAATCGCCCAAACAGACTTCCCCAACAAGTTCTTCTCACGTAAGGCCTCTCTTGACATCAATTTTATCTTGCTAAAATACCCGATACCAGAACTACCGCCTTCCAAAATCGCCACCACGCCGCTGTGCCATTGAGCCAAATTTTACGGCTAGAGCTATCGAGCTTCGGCGGCCCATCCCTGCGACACAGGGCCCCCTGCGGTAGCCGAGGCAACCTCCTCCGCAACGGTACCTTCATATGCACCGCAAGACAACTGCACCACCATGAACGCTGCCGTTGCCCCCAGCAGCGAGGGATATCCAAACACTTCCCCAGACCCCACCACCTCCCACGCACCAGCACCGGAGAAAAGTTGCCTGGCACTTCACTAATCCAGACGACTTCTGCATGGAATACGCCGTTGCTGGAGAATACATATATCCGCAAGTTCTGAATGAGCCAGGATGAAAGGAAATTCGCCTACGGGTGGCCGCAGCAACCGCAGCAGCCACGGCGGCCGCAGCGCCGACGAAGAACGAACCCATGCGAAGGCACCACAAGAAGAAAACAACCTCCCCCCTAGAAGACCCACTGACAACGGATGATGTTAAAATCGTACTGCGCCCAGAAGTAAGCCTCAACCTCATGCAAGTGAACACAGCCCTTTTGGCCGACACCATCTTCAAACAGGCCAACCTCACCAACACTAACGAAGACCAAATCCGAATTAACCAACGATCAAACTTCATAATCATCAGCACACCATCTGAAGTGCGCGCGCAACAGTACTTGAATATCGAAACCCTCCCATGGAACAACACCAGCTACGCCCTGGCCAACCATATCCCTCCGCCCAGTACAACCGTATCAGGGAGACTCTTTCAAGTACCCCCCAGCGACTATGACACCACTATTATGGACAGCGTCGTTCAATACAATCCTACCATAACTGTTCTTGAGGCAAACCAAATCCATGGAACAGGAATCGGTCATGTGCTCTTTCTAGGCCCATTAATCTCCTTCTTGGTTCGCTACCATGCCGTCATCTTCCCGTGTTACCCTTTCAAGAGGAAGGCCGAGGCCTGCGTGGCCTGCTGGGAACCAGGCCACAGGCGTGACGTATGCCTCAGACCTTCACCACAACCCCACTGCACAACCTGCGGAACTCCAGTCCCCACACTCGACCATCTCTGGAAGCCCAAGTGCATCCTCTGTGGCGACGCACACCTCACCGGAGCGGCTGGCTGCCCTAAACGGCTCCAGCCACGCCGCAAGACCCCCGCAGCAAACTAACAGACAACCCCTACTCTACCACCGGGGAATCTCAGCGGTACAACCAATCTGCCCCTCAAGCCCCTCCACAACAAGACCTACAGCCAGGCTGCCCAGAGCTCGGTAAGTGCCCTGGGCCTGCTCTCTACCCCACCCTCCCTACCCACTCCTCAAGCCACAACACAACAATGGCAAGATGAGATGACGGCACTCCGTCGAGAAATACAAACGCTCCGCCACACAATCACCGAACTATGCCAGGAAAACGAACTCCTCACACCCGAAAACGCGCAACTCAACTACGTCTCCCACAACAATCCGCAGCCCCCCGTACTCAAAGACTGGTCACAATCTCCCCTGCTCAAAATACCGGCATCTGCTCCAACTGATACATACTCCGCACTGGTAACGCATGACGCGATTACGTCCCTACGCTTAAAAATCGAGTCCGCTTTTACCGCCCTAAAAATCATATCCCGGAACAAATCAAAGCCATCCAAGTGACTGTGCACGACCTCCACCAATAAATGTTGAACTAAATGTAGGCAGCCATTCTACACCCCGTTCCACTTTGCTCAGCTCATACCCCACTAGACGCCCCAATAGACATGGCAAATAATTCTGAGACGCAAATGATATGGCAATGGAATTGCAGAGGTTACAGAACCAAACTCTCTAACGTCCAGGCATTCCTCACCACACTCGACCAAACACCCCTCCTCATAGCGCTACAAGAAACACACACGCCAACCAAACTTCTCATTTACTGAGCACACCAGGATACTCGTTTCCCGCAAATAAGTATTCTTGTACATAGGAATACAGCCACCCAACAGCATAAGCTCAACTCTGACAACTCCCATGTATTCATTGCTCTTTTACCCGCAAAACCAACTAGTACCCAATTACACGTCTTGAATGTCTACAGTGCACCCAAATACAGCGATACTAATTTCAAAGCATTATTCCATCAAGCCATACACCATTCCAAAACCCAGCCACTACTAACCCTGGGCGACTTCAACGCGCCACACATTATCATGAGGATACAACCCCCCTTCCCCCCGAAAAGATTGAATGCTATGGGAAGTTATACAGGAACTCTCACTCACTGCCCATAAGGACCCTCAACAACCCGCCAGATTAGGCAATTGCGTCCAAAAGGACACAGCTCCCGATCTAACTATAACGAAAAACATATCCAACGCCATATGGAACCCACTTCCAGAATCCCTCGGAAGTAAATCACTTCATGACTTAAACGCAAATTATCTGTAGCACTCATATGAGGGAGTGAAAAACTTTATTGAACGAGAGGCCATGGGGCCCTGCGGGGAGCAAGGATGAGGGGAAAAGGGGAAGGTCACTACACACACAATGAACACAGTCAGTCTTGAGGTCCTAATCACAAAATGAACACATTAAAGTCAGTCAGTGGCACCGAAGTGCACAGTTCACACTGCAGACAATGCGGTTCACACTGAAAACAGTGCATGCTGCAGACAGTTCATATTGTAGGCAGAACGGGGAAGTCGATCAGGCCGTTACACTAATTTGTAGAGTCCGTTTTCAAGGGCGTACTCGGTGATTGCTTCTAATGTGGTGGGATCGTCGCGGACCCGACTAACATGTTTCTGTTGAGTCGCAGGGGCGGGACCTAGAGTTTTAATTAAAAGCTGGTGGCGATAACGGTCATATACGCCCCCACAAAATCAACTCACCTTTGCAACTGGGAAGAATTCCTGAACCAACAGCCTAGACATCCCCCCCCCCCCACTAACACAGAAAGTGAGCTCCAAACATGGATCACATCTATCCTACATACCAAAGAGCAGAGTACCTCTCTCATCGACCCCGAAATCCCCGCCCCATACGTTGACCTACACATTACTCACCTATGGCAAGCTTATTGCAACATCGAAAAACGATGGCGTAAGCACAAACAGAGAACTGTCAAACTCAAACTAGCACACCTCCGAACACAAATAGAACAGCACGCCCAAACTCTCGCTCGATCGAATTGGAACTCCCTCTGGCACGACCTCAAGGACAGCTCTCAACCAAAATGCATGGCAGATACTTCGCAGCCTCATTGACCCCAAAAACACCAAACAACAATGACTAAACCGCACAACCCAAATAATACATTCGCTCCAAAACTTCGCAGCCTTATTGACCCCAAAAACAGCAAACAACAATGACAAAACCGCACAACCCAAATAATACATTCGCTCCAAACACCACCGGAATAAATCATAAAAACACTTAAGGACCTGTACATCCCCCAACTGCTACCCTCAAATCCCACTACAACTTCCTACATGAGAGCGCCAAATGCGGCCCTCGATTTCACTATAACTACAAAGGAAATGAAATCGGCCATATCAGCCCTACACCGGCACACAGCCCCGGGCCGCGGCAAAATCACAAATAGGGTACTTAGGCATCTGAAGGACGACTTCATCATACAACTTACCCATTTCTATAACCAAAACTGGACCTCAGTCACCCTTCCAGCAGCCTGGAAACACTCTCACATCACCCTATTACCTAAACTGGGCAAACCACCCTTTATACACAACCTCCGCCCTATATCTTTGACCTCCTGCATTGGAAAATTGCTAGAACACATCATCTACAACCGTATTTCCCACTACATAGAATCTAACAATATATTGTAACGTGGCGGCAGAGCCAATGACTGGAACGATGGTTGAAGGATGAGCAACAATCTATTTACAGAATTTGCAATGCAACGCCTGATCAACCGGGCCACCCGTGCTGCGGAAGCGCGCGGCTTCCTGAACTGAGGACGCCACCCACCTTCTTTCTTTCTTTTTTTTTGCTCAATAAAACGTTTTGCCTCCTCCTTTGCAATGCGGCCATAACAGCGCGCGCTGCGACCCAGCCACTTCTTCGTCGTCCTCGTCGTCTTCTGTGATGAGCCATGATGGGGCATTGGCCGCCTAGGTGTCCCGTGACATTACCCCCCCCCCCCCCCCCCCCCTCGGTCGAGGGCGACCGTCCCGGTCGAAGCTGCAGCGCGGTGACGATAGGGACACAGATGAGCAATGTGGGAACACGCATGCTAGGATGCATGCCCCACACAGGTTTGTCGTCGTCGCATATGCTTGTTTGTGACGCCACATGCGGCTGCTGTCTTCATCGTCTTTGATGGCGTAACAATATATCCTCCCAATATGTTAGTCTTCTGCCCCGCCCTCTCCACACAGGATGCCCGTTTTCAATTCCACCACAACTTTATAAAACACTCACCTGCCAAAGATAACTCTGCGGTACTCTCACTTGACCTGCACAAGGCTTTTGACCACTTATCACACGAGACAATCCTCGCAGCCATCAGCAACTTAGGACTGGGAACTCGATTCTATACCCATATCCACAACCTCATTTACCAACGCACAGCCACTATCAAACTCGGCCCCATACAATCCCCACCTTTCCAATTGCCTAATCGCGGGTCTCCGCAAGGGGCAGTTCTCTCACCACTACTTTTTAACATTACTCTTATTCCACCAGCTCCTCAACATCCCCTCACTTCGCAGCACCGTTTACGCAGATGGCATCACCCCATTGGTGCTATATTATGGCAGTGATAACAAGATACAAGACACCTTACAAACTGGGCTACATCACGTCCTCGCACACGTCACCCCCCTTGTCCTAAGATGCTCGCCCACCAAATCTGCCCTACTCATCATGACTCCTCCCAGAACCCAGCCTGCCTCCTAACCCACTTTACGAATATTTGCGAAGGACAACCCCCTCCCCTACACTCCCCTGCCCACATGTGGCGCATACTACACACACACGTTCCCTCATCAACTCAACTAATACATGCGCATCCACATCACTTCCCCACAACTCACTACACCAAGTGCGGTCAGCCGGATACTTTATATCACTCTCTTTTCGAGGGTTCTACTGACCCATACTTCCCACTCCCCTCATCATCCGAGTGGGAAAAGGGTCTGGGCAGCTCCGAGGAGTCCAGCCAAGTGATGGGCACCTTCCGAGCTCTGGCAGTCACGGCGGCCCTCTGGTCCTCCGCCACTTCACCTAGCTAACCCGGTTTTCGCTCTCTCTCTCTCTCTCTCTCTCTCTCTCTCTCTCTCTCTCTCTCTCTCTCTCTCTCTCTCTCTCTCTCTCTCTCTCTCTCTCTCTATCTATCTATCTATCTATATATATCTCTCTCTCTCTCTCTCTCAAGATGCTGATGCTCTCTCCCGCTGTCCGATGTCGCCTGATGAGCTTTGTACATCTACTTCGGGCTGCTGCTTTGTATCGCCCCTTGACGTCGACGTGATGCCGTCTGAGCAGCGAAAAGACCCGTGAGTTGTGTCTCTGTACGACTACTTGTCGGACCCGTGGAACACTCGGAAGCAAGCATCCCACTACGTTATTGGCGAGATGGCCTCCTGTATAAGCGCAATCACCTGTCCGATGGTCGCAAATGACTGCTAGTCATTCCAGACCTTATGCGCTCCGAAATTTGCCACCATTTTGATCATGAACCGCAATGTGGTCAGGCCGGCGTACTAAAAACGTATCAACGCCTTCGACTGCGCTTTTATTGGAGAGGCATGTACGGCTTAGTTCGCCGTTACGTTCGCTCGTGCCCAGACTGTCAACGTCGCAAACCGCCTCCCTACCGTGCTTTTGGTCCAATGCAGCTCTTGCCATGCCCGATTATACCTTTCGATCGTGCGGGAATTGATCTTTACAGACCCCTCCCTTACACTTCGGCTGGGAATCGGTGGGCCATCGTAGTCGTCAACAATTTGGCGCGGTACGCTGAAACCGCTGCCCTACAGTGTGGTACTGCCGATACCATAGCAACGTTTCTCATTAATCGCGTCATCCTAAGTCACGGAGCCCCTCGTGAGCTGCTCAGTGACAGAGGGCGTGTCCTTCTGTCTGACGTATTTGGAGAACGCTAAAGACATGCCGAATCGTTCACCGCACGACTACTGCATACCACCCGCAGACGAGTGACTTAACCGCATGTTAATTTCACACATTGGGGAACATGCTGGACATGTATGTATCATCCTGCCATTCCAACTGGGATACCGTCCTCCCTTTCGTGACCTACCGTCCCCCCTTTCGTGACCTAGCGTTCCCCCTTTCGTGACATACGCATACAATACCGCGGGCCCCCACACGCTTCTCTCCCTTCTTTCTTGTGTAAAGACGCTAACCGTCGTGTCTGCTCGACCTGATCCTCCCTTACAATCCCGACGTAAAGAATGCACCTCGGTTTACGACGTCGCACGAGGTGCTGAAGAGTGTTGGCATTGGGCTCGTTCATTCACGTCACTCAAACAAGGGCTCCAAAAGTTCCATCACGACGCATCGACACCTGACCCGGTGTTCGCTCCGAATGATCTCGTTTGGCTCTGGGTTCCAGCCACACCGCCGGGATCGTCAAGCCAGCTACAATCAAAGTACCAAGGCGCTTATCGAGTTATCGAACGCCCATCGCCAGAGAATTACGTGGTCGAGCCTCTGACTCCTTCCTCCGACAACCATTGCCGTGGCCGAGAGACTGTTCGCGTAGAACGTTAGAAGCGTTACTACGAACCCGCCGTCGTCTTGTGCCCATGAGTCGCCAGGAAGGCTCCTATTGGAGCCGTGGAAACTGTAATGAGGACGAACGGTGTACACAGTGCAGTCACAGCTGAACAGATGTGCGCCATGAGCAGTGGCTGCGTAAACGGCATCGCTACTATTAGGTGAGCCATCAGCGTTGACGACGTCGACGATGAGACAGTCTGCAGCATCGCCAGCGAGGAGCGCACGACAGTAAACCGGCTTATCTTGAATTGTGATTCCTGCATCTCTCCTCTGCTATTTGGCTCTGATCAATGCATACCCTTAGAATTTTTAAAGACGATGGTCTTTCTTGGGCTACTTAAACCCAGAAATTTTGGTCTGTCTGTCTGTCTGTCTGTCTGTGACTCGATTCAGCCACCCGGCCAAAGTAAAATTGATATTGCGCAATAGTCTTATATACTCACAGCCAAATGTAAACGTCTAAGCCCGGTTTATATGTTCATACTTGTCAACTTTGTTGAACAAGAACAAGACATTACGCAAATATAAGACAGGAAATTAGTACACAAGGGATATTTACAGTGTTCCTTTGTTAAAAAAATCATGGATGCTTGGTTTTTAGGTACCAAATGATATTCTACATCTACTGCAGAAAACCGTGGCCTCCTGGCGGCATATGAGAAATCACGCGACAACAGCAACGAAAGGTTCTACTAGCAAGGTTCCACGTTCTGCTTGGAACGCACGTTGAGCACGGCCACGCGGTTTCATAAACCTTGTAGTCGGCCGCCTCCATTCTCGCGCGTCTCCGCCGTACTTCAGCGCTGGCATCGAGGAACCCTGCCTGTAGCAGTGGAACGCGATAAATTCAAATCGCTTTGCGCAAACCTTTGGTGTGTTTACCTTGTGATGCGCGACGGTACAGGAACAGCATGAGAGGTGAGCGGGAAAGCAAAGGGGGGCATTTCCTTGGCAAATGTCTACAAAGACCATCGTCTTTTGACATTTGCAACGAAAGGAGCAGATACGCGGCCCATTTTTTTATTTATTTATCTATTAATTTATTAACTGACTGGATGGCTGACAGATTGATTGATTGATTGATTGATTGATTGATTGATTGATTGATTGATTGATTGATTGATTGATTGATTGATTGATTGATTGATTGATTTTATAAGCCCTTTTATAAAGCGTTGTCAAATACGCATCCGCTTATATGTGCCACTGTCGGCGAGCTTAATACGAGTTGCAGAGGGCATAGATCTACGCTTGTGTGGCTTGAGAGGAGGGCTTGAAAGCGGCATCATCCCTATTTTCTGTTTTCTACGATGAGAGAGAGTAAAAATGAAACCAGTTTTTATTTATTTAAAGATGACATGATTTTCGAAAATCACAGTAATCCACGCCGGTATTACGACACGTCTGTGTATCCCTGCCACTTGTTTTCGGAAGTGTGAGCGCACCCTCAAGCGTGGCATGTGGTTTCTTATTGGACAGGGGAAAAAACTTCCCTCGCACTTCCCCGAGGGGGAGAGTGTGTAAGTGCGAATGCACGGTTGTTGATTGCGCGATTACGGTGGATATCGTGATCTTGGAGCGGAGAGGAGGCGCCCAACACCCGCAGTCACTGAGCGGAGAGAGGAGGAGGAGAGTAGCGCCCGCCGTTACGGCGAGGGCTACACGAGCGCCCTCACGCGTCGGAATGCGGAGCGCCCGCTACGCGAGCGAGAGCTCTCCCGCCCGAAGTGGAGAGGAGGCGCCCAACACCCGCAGTCACTGAGCGGAGAGAGGAGGAGGAGAGTAGCGCGCGCCCATCTCCCCCCGTTGCTAGGGAAGACGAGGAGGAAGACGAGGAGCGCGCGCACCCGCAGCTGTTGCTATGCGGACAACGGCGGCGGACGATTCAGGCTCGCTTAAGAAGTGCATTCGCACTTAAAAAGCATCAAAGTTATAACACTAACAACCTCGGCAGCGCGAGAGGTGACATAATATGAGATAGAAACGCCCGGGCTGCAGCTTATGGGAGGAATATGTAGACGAGCGATAATGTCTTCCTACGGCGCCTGAAAATGTACAATTGCATTAATCCGTTTTGTTTCCTACGAACCGGCATAGATACTGCCATTCAATAAAGGCAAGCTTAGTTTTTTTTCGCCCTGCAACGCCTATCCCCGGGTGACGAAAGAAGAGCGAGAAGAGGTTTAGTAACGCATCTGCGTGCGTAGACGAAGAAGCTGCAGCGAGGCACGCGTATCTTTCACTTCCAATGTGGTAAAATTGGTAGAAAGAATTCTGCTCAGTAGAATTGAAAATATCTTAGAATGCGAAAACATCTTGAGCCCCAAGCAGGTAGTTTCAGGCAGGGCTGTTCTATATGGTCTGCTCATATTGATCTGGAGAGCCGCATTCAATTGGCACGCTCACGAAAAGAAGTTGCAGTGCTAGTTACCTTGGATGTCGCTAAAGCTTATGACAGTGTTGAGTATAAAATTCTTTTTAACGCACTTAAGCGTTTTCCTTTCCCAAACTATATCATATCGTGGATCGGTAATTTTCTGCCAGGTAGAAAATTCTTTTGTTCTCAGCAGGGCCTCTCCTCTCAAGTATACTCTCAAACCCGATGTGTTCCCCAGGGCTCTGTTTTGTCTCCCGTGCTTTTTAATATTGTGATGAGCTCTATTCCTATAAGTCCAGACGTTCAGGTGTACGTTTACGCTGACGACATTGCTTTTTCGCGTCAGGAAAGGACATCCACATGTTGTACGTACGCCTGCAGGCCTATTTATGCGCTTTAGAGACTTGATTGGATGGCCTCTGCTTCACCCTAAATATGCAAAAATGCGCTCTCCTTGTCTTTCCGGCTGGGGGCCCAGTCTCCTTTTCTCTCAGCTACCGCCAACAAAACATTCCCCAGGTCGATTCTTTAAAACACCGGGGAATAATATACGAGTACAATCTAAATTGGCGCCCACACATTGATTATATTTCTACCAAAGGAGCACGGTCTGTCTCTGTTCTGAGAAACTTAAGTAATAAGAGATTTGGTATGCGCCGTGACACTTTATTAATGATCTACCGAGTGTACGTCCGGCCAATCCTAGAGTTTGGATGTGTGCTTTTTTCAGGAAGCCCTCAGTACAAACTTCGGCCGCTAGTAATGCTGGAACGTCAAGCCATGCTGAGACTATGCCTGGGTCTTCCCCGATATGTACAGATCAACGTTTTGTATATGGAAGCCAGGATTCCCCCATTACTTTTCCGCATGCATGTCCTGACTGTTGACGCATTCATAAGAGTAATGGCATCTCCCATATCCAGACCGCAAACTGCCTTCGTAACATGGCCATCGCTGTTTTTCAGCAGTCCATGGCCCCGATTCAAACGCCCGCAGGTTATAGTTGTACAGCCCTTACTAGACCCCTTACATGTGGCCCTTTTGTCTGTCCCTGTTCCTAATCATTCAGTATCATCTTTAGAGATAGCCTTTGATGAAATTTTTCCCACGAACGCTAACTTACTCCCATTGAGTATTTTATCAGGCCTTTTGCAAGATCACCTTACCGGTTTCCCCTCCCATGCAATCATTGCTACCGACGCGTCTGTGCGGAATGAGAAGGCAGGAGTGGGCATTTTTTCTCCCGGTTTGGATTGGGCCTTTTCCCTCCGATTGCCGGACTTCACTACATCTTTTCATGCTGAATATCTAGCGATTGTTCTGGCCCTTAGAAAGCTACATTCGGATACACAACACGCAATTGTGCTTACAGATTCTCTTTCTGTTTGAACTGCCCTATCGTGCTCGAAGTCTTCTCCCCTACGTCGGGCCCTTGGGTATTTACTGCCTCCGTCTTTACAAAAACTTCGTTTGGTATGGGTGCCTGGACACGCAGGCATCTGCCTCAACGAAGCGGCCGACACTCTGGCGGGCATTGCAGGGATGGCCCGGTGATGGAGGTTCTACCACCCATAAATTTTGTCACCTCGGCACGCTTTCGAAGATTAGGCCTGCTACAAAGCATGAGGGAATCTGCGTACGCAAGTTCTGACGTCGAGCACCTTCGGCACTCATGGAAGTGCCGGATTAGTCAGTCACGAGCTTGTGAAGTTACCCTCACCAGCTTTCGGTGTGGTGTCCCAAACTTAAATTATTACTTGTATCGCTGCAATCTGGCCCCTTCACCACTCTGTGCATTTTGTAACGAATTAGAAACAGCTGAACATTTTTTCCTCTCCTGCCGACGGTACTCCTCCATACGAAAAAGATACTTGAAAACAGCTTTAACAAATTGGCCTTTCCACTGTCTGTTCCCCTGATCTTATCGTTCGGGGCGAAGGCACTGGGTTTTAGCCGCGCAGATCTTTGCTCCGCCGTGCACTTGTTCATTTCGGGATCTGGCCGTCTCCCGTGCTAGCCCCAGGCCATGCCGGGCTTCCCTCAAAACGATCCCTGCGTGTATGATCGCTGCTATCAGTGCCTTCCCGCCCACTGGCTCCCCTTCGCCAGCTTCCCTTCTTGTTTTATTTCTCTACATACTTTTCATGTTTTCTTTCCATTATTTTTTATTTTATTTTATGTTGGTTTCAACACTACGTCTCATGTTTGAGCAGTTTTTTTTTGTAATTATTTCCCTAATATTTTATTTAATTCCTTAAATGTGTTTCTTTATATACTGTGTAATTTCTCTGCGCCCCTTTCCTGGCCAATCCCCCTGAGTGGGTACGAGCCATCTCTTTTGGCACCACCACCACCACCACCACGTTTTTTGTTGGATAGAAAACGCAATGCCGCCAACTGCGCTCCCCTACCCCTTCGCCCTCCAGCACGCTGCCATGCCTCGTACGTGCTCCCAGTACCTAATTAACATGTAAGGTCCACGGCCTTTAACTTGGGTCAAAGAACAAGGAAAGTTTCTCATGCTCAACTTGGCACTTAGTTCGTCCTGTAAACGCTCAGTGCTCTGTGCGTATGCATTTATTTCGCCCCACGTTCTAGCCATACCGCTTCGGTTGTTTCTGGCCGCCCTTTTGCCTTCGTCTTTCCCGTCGTGACAGCCAGTGGCGTGCAGACGCTTTCACGCACGTAAGAACGGTCGCGTCTGCTGTTTAGAAACGCCATAATCGTTGCAGTTCCGCATAAGAGGCCCGACGTCGGGAACACATTCCCGTGGCTGACAAAATGTCGTACTGAAGACTTCTTGTTCCCAGCTATTTAGTTTACAAGTACAGACAACGGGGCGGCAAACTGCAGATTTGTGTCTCTGCTTGCGCCGGGGCATGACCAGAGGTCTCGCGGAAGAGAACGTTCATGTCATTTTGTGTCGTTAAAGGATCTCATGGCGGGCGTCTATTAGTCCCTGCATGTTACAATGCGGGTGGGCGACAAGTTTTTAAGCGGGGACACCGTTTAGTGCCGCAATTTCGTTTCCGGCTTTCAGAAGGCGCTGCTTTTACGAGGCTGTTCTCTCGTTTACAATTCCCCCCGCCGGGCTCCAATGTCAATAGTGGCGCAGCACGAGTGTAGGTGTACGCCTCCTCTAAAGGTCCTCTGTACATGATCTGTTTTATTCTAATAGAGAAACCACAAATAGTACGTATAAACGAGTGAACTTGTTGTGCAGTCTAGTTGTACGTCAATACGTTTCAAGATGCGTAATTTCTTGGCTGAAACTCATGGCGTTGCCTCAAGTTATAGCACACGTACATTGCTGAAAGGCTTTACTTGTTCCAGGCTACTTTCTTACTAGTCGGTAACCAGAAGGCTTCCGGATGGAAGACTACGTGTGGGTTGATTGTTTAATTGCCTTCGTTTGCTAGCGTATAGACAAGGACACTTGTGAGGTTTTTGTTTCTTTTTCCCCTGTTTTCTTTCCGGGAGGGGGGGGGGGGGAGTTCATTGAAGGGTATAAAAAATGCAGGAAGCTCATACTAACGCGTAAGACTTGAAGGTAGCGAAGCTGTACGCAACCTTTACAACCATCACAACGGTATAAGTCCACGATTGCAGTCGATTTGTTTCTTCTTCGCTGCCGCTAAAGGCACGCGGCGAACGCTGGAGTTCTTTTTTGGGCCAGTATTGGCCAATCTCCCTAATTGGGTATGCTTAGTTTGACGAACATGCGCTCGAGGTACACGTGCATGAGCACTCGGCATTTTCTTGGTATGTTTACCTGCAGACGCCATGCACAAACGATTTTCTCAACAGTTTCGCTGTTAAAAGTTTTCGCTGCGCTTGGTGCTTCAAATGCATGGGCTTTTAGTAGAGGATTGTGGTCTGGACAAACAACTGAGACATCCGTTCTTATATTGGTACCGTAAAAGGAACTTGACCGCGCTTTGCGGCTTAAACGACGAAATTATTGTGCCCATAGTTTAGTGTGTTTTTCATAAGTAGCTCGTTCACAGCGAAGTTGTAAAGCTGTTAAGGATTTAGCGAGTGCATTAAACTTCAGAATACATGGACTGTTACAACAGCATGTGGCCTACTAAAACAGGTGTAAGTTCTGTTATAACACCTATCTCAAGACAAATTTCATACCTATGTTCACTCAGTAAGCTCTATAAGCGTGACCATAATTTCATATCGTTCAGTATACACTACATAATAAGCCATAACTGTTTTAATAGGACTTAAATTAGGGCAGCCCTCTAACGACTGTATCGCAGTTCGGAGAAAGGGCTATCAAGGAGCTGTAATCTGAGTTTCTTTAAACGAATTGCACTCAATTTCCCCGGTATTATAAACTGATACCATTGCCATGTTTAATTGCGCTAGTAAGCACAAGCGTGTGCTATATTTCCACACAGCTGCCTTTCACAAATTTGGCTCCATCTTTACGGTCATGTCAGGACCGTTAACAGGGGCAGAAGTCCCTAGTGTCTAGGCGCCTTGATATCACCTCCTATATATTGTCTGAGATTTAATCGTTCCGTTACTCATTGAGATACTCCCTATGATCTCTGAGCGATCATCCAGGGATCGGTGTATAACAAATGCTCCCTAGTGTAAACCGGGGTAAAAAGTCTAAAGAGCAAAACGCCGGAGTTCGCTGCCCACAGTGCATTACTACACCTGTATTCCGGACCTCAGTAAATAAAGCCTACAGTTTTTTTACTGCATGAGCAATAGATGGGGAATGTCGGAAAAAAATTTTTCTTCGAACCGTCGACGGAGATCGAGAGAGCGCGTTCCTGCGATGGTGTCGCCTGGGCGCTGCTCCCGACGTTGCTGACGAGAGACGCCAATGCGAAGCTATTTATTTATTTATTTATTTATTTATTTATTTATTTATTTATTTATTTATTTATTTATTTATTTATTTATTTATTTATTCGATACCGGAAATATCGAACCCATATATACGAATTATTGCATGTATTGAACAGTCTTGGAAATCCTATGCGAAAGCAAATATTTTATATATCGAATTATCGATACATCGAACTTTTTTGCGGTTCCCTTGGAGTTCGATATGTCCGGGATGGACTGTATTTATTTATTTATTTATTTATTTATTTATTTATTTATTTATTTATTTATTTATTTATTTATTTATTTATTTATTTATTTATTTATTTATTTATTTATTTATTTATTTATTTATTTATTTATTGAAATACCCACAGTGCGGGGGACGCACACAACAAACTAATACAGTTGCAATCAGCCGCACGTCCGTCTTAGAGCATTCAAACATACGAAACATATGTACAATGCAGATACACATCACAAACAAGCACCCATAAAATTGCTGAGTTCATAGAACGAAAATAACAACAGGGTCAAAACAATCAAAACGCGTTGCACCAACTTCGAAAAGAAAGAATTATTTGATTTAACCGATGCGGTGTCGCAGGTCTAGTTCTTCCAATTGCAAATGGTCGGGGGAAAAAATAAACCTAAACGATTCAGTTTTGCAAAAGTATTCTCTGACCGTAAATGCATGTTCCGTTCGCTTTGGTGCATAATGAGGAGGCAACAGGTATTTTTTTCGTACTATTTCTGTTTCACAATGCCATATAAATTGCATCCAAAAGTTTCAATCGTATTTTTTTCCGGTGGGCTTTCAACAAATCCCACTTTAGTTGTTTTTTCGCTCCGGTCGAATTAAATCCGACACCCCATCTGCCAGACACAAAGCTCGCAGCTAAATTTTGTAACCTTTCTAATTTCTGTTCATCACGGATTGTCGGCGGATCCCATACCGTGCACACATATTCCGTGCTAGATCTTACGTTTGTTTTCTACATCAAGCCCTAAGATTCTAAAGAGAAGTCTTTTGCATTCCTACGAAGGAAACCCACTGCCCTACCTGCTCTAGCTGCCACATAGTCAACCTGGCGTTGCCAGTCAAGGTTGCACCTAAAATAAATACGTATATGCATTCCGTTACTTTACATAACGGATCATTGTTCATAACATAGGAGATTTCATTCCGGCTTTTTTTTCTTGTGAACATCATAGAAACTTTCTTACGTAAATACGTAAATTCAAAGTCATGTTCCATTTCAAACACCACTGGCTGATTTTGCAAGATCACATTGAAGAGTATGTACATCTTCATCCGATTTGATTTATCTGTACGGCACACAGAGTCTGCAAAAATGGTCATTAGAGAATTAATTCTGAAGGTTACATCATTTATAAAAGTTACAAATAAGAGCGGAGCCAAAGCTGGACCTTGTGGCACACCACATGTGACGTCAGTCAAGTTTGACCCTACTCCATTTAAAACGACAAACTGCCTTATCGAGGCAAGATACGCCATTACCCAGTTCACTATCTGCGGATTAATATTATAGATAGTCCTTTTGTCAATAAGTAAGCTATGCGACACAGTATCAAAAGCTTTCCTGATGTCTAAGAACACACAGCCTACAGTTAATTTATTACCTATGCCTAAGGTATATCGTGAGCGAATTCGATAAGTTGGGTGACACAAGAAAAACATTTACGAAAACCATGTTGTGCATTGTTAAACAGGGAATTACAGTTTAGCTGCTCTGCAAGGTTCCTATATAAGATATGCTCGCAAATTTTAGAGGCAACGCTCGTCAAAGATACCGGTCGACAATTCTCAACATTCTCTCGAGGAGCCGACCTATGAATTGGGACCATACTATTAAGTTCCCGGTCGTCTGGTATTGAGTACTTGACTACCAATTCTTCGAAGATCATTTTCAGGTACTGGCGAAGTGATCACGCCGCAAAGTTTGATATAGCTGTTGGATAAGCCATCAGAGTCATCAGAACCATCAAAGCCATCAGAGCCCTCTGCAGACTGGCTGGTCGCACGCCGCCTCGACGGGTACCGTGGCCAGTGCTTGCAAGTGTTGCAGAATAGGGTCCGCAGCCAGTGCAGAGTGGCAGATGTGCGTGACGAAATGCCGATGCTGGTGGACAACAAAAAGGAGCGACAGGCAGCCAAAGCCACTGCTAAAGCGAGCAAGTGGAACTACGGTTAGAGCACGAAGCGCGGTTGCCCGGTGTACAAGGGGCGTTCGAGAAACGCCCTGTTGTGGATTTCTGAAGCCCGAACAAGTCGTGCGCATTGAGCAGAGTGCCAAGTTCCCGAGGGAGGGGGGTGATGCACGCATTCTCAATGATCCACCAATTGATCTTCCATATATTTTCTTGCAGTGAAAGCTGTGAGTCGGCGCTTGTGTCAGCTTTCATTGCGCATGCGACGTGTGACGGTAATGCATTGCGGGAAGGTCCGCTATATAGGGAAACATAGCTTTAACGCCAAGTCACAAATGTTTACTGACGCAAACAATGATGCAACCATTGTGTCCCTGTCCATGCGTCCGCTGCGGCATGAACCTGCTATGCAAAAGGCTGCGGACTAACCTGCGCCCAACCCCCATCGTAAAATCCGAGCTCTTACTCGTGTAAAAGAGGCGACGCGGCATAGACATGGACATAAAGATAGCACTGGACGAACAATTAAGATATTGGGCGTGATCTGTCAAGAAAATTACAAAACAACCAGCTCATCTAGAAACTAGAAGCAACCATGGCGCAAACAATAAGGATGCTCCGAAGGACTGTGAATCAAAAACACGGCATGAAAGAGCAATACATGCTACGTTTGGTCCAAGCGTTCATCGTTTCCCGAATAACCTACGTCGCCCCCTACACCTTCTTTGAGGTGCGTGTTTATCTTCTGCGAGAAAAGCAGAAGATAAACATGGTTATCCGCAAAGCGTTCAAACAAGCTCTAGCTCTGCGCACGAGTGCGCTAACTGCTCGACTGCTAGAACTTAGACTGTATAACAATCTATAAGAAATGACTGAAGCCCACCTCACCGCGCAGAGAACATGCCTACCCATTACCCCCCCTTGACACCACGTACTCCAATACCTAGGAACTCCAAACCATTCAAAGGAATGTACTCCAACCATCCAAACGTACTCCGAACCATTGAAACCATGTCGCACATCCCACTGGACACTCGGTCAATGCTGCGAGTACCCCCCCCCCCCCCGCCTTCCGCCCTTCCACGGAACATGAACCCTCAACACCATTAAGGAAGGAGACAAGCCAGCGCCCAAGCCTCCGAAAAACTATACGGAGAATCTATCACTACGGTGTACACGGATGCAGCGGACTGCGCGCTCTCCAACACCAAAACTGCGGTTGTCGCAACACCCCCTACCCTCATCGCGAGCATAAGTCTAAAGCAGTGCACTACCCTCCAAGCGGAAGAGGCGGTGATCGCATTAGCCATTGCGCAGACTAAAGCCAGTACCATCATCCCCGACTAAAGCCAGTACCATCAAGCCAGTACTGTCATCACCAACCATCATCCCCTACTAATGCTAGTACCATCAAGCCGCTTGCGTACGTACACAGAGGGAATAATTTCCAAAACAGCAATGCAGCTTCTAGCCCAGAATCCCTTTAAAAAACCAATCAATAATTTGGACGCATGTCCATTCGTTACTCCGCGGCAATCAAGTAGCTCATGTATTCCTTCTCCCGAGGTCTTGCAAACCGGGCCCCGCTGGAGGATGACGACTGGACAGATCACCCTCTCACTGCTTTCAGCGACATAACGCCACACCACCAGCTATTCCGACGCACTTACCCGCCAGGAGCTGACCCGCTGTCCAAAGAACAAGAAGTGACCTTCCGCCGGCTACAAACAAACATGTTCCCACACCCCACGAGACTATACACGCCATTCACCCCACACACTATAACCCCCCGCGCAATTACTGCGGCCAACGGGCTACTGTATACCATATGGTCTGGGAGTGCCAGATTAACCCAGGCTTGAAATCAATTCCCAGTCCTACCTACGAGCAGTGGGACAGTGAGCTTGCCAGCTCTGACCCGAATAGGCAGTTATGGCTGACCGAAAGGGCGAAGACGGCAGGTAGAACCAACGGAGTCCTGGACTAAGGAACCTGCCCACCTGCCAGCTCTTCAGTTGAATAAAATTTCCCTCCTCCTCCTCTTTACCATTACCATCACTATCATTTTTAGCTTGCAACGCAGTTCGTAAGCCCAAAAAGGCAAGCTGGAGCTTGGTCTGCTATCTTAAGATTCTTCATTGATCTTACAAGGGAAGATTAGGTGAGTGAGTGAGTGAGTGAGTGAGTGAGCGAGTGAGTGAGTGAGTGAGTGAGTGAGTGAGTGAGTGAGTGAGTGAGTGAGTGAGTGAGTGAGTGAGTGAGTGAGTGAGTGAGTGAGTGAGTGAGTGAGTGAGTGAGTGAGTGAGTGAGTGAGTGAGTGAGTGAGTGAGTGAGTGAGTGCTCTATCGCCTTTTTAAGCCTGTGTTGTTTAGAAGCACAAACCAGATGCTTCCTCAGCCTTTCAAAACTTTCCTCATATTAAAGAACTTTCCGTTATGTCTCATGGGTATTCAATGGGTGCAGTCAGAGGAAGAATACCGAGAAACTTTCATCTTTCTATTATCCCTTGTTACCGCCAAGACATGCAAGAAATTTCAAAAAGGTGAGCACAAATTTCTGGAGGAGTAAGATGAATAGTCCGTATTTTATTATCGAGAAAAGAGGCTGATTACAAGACTATGCGAGGCCGGGTACTGCAAAGTTTCTAAGCACGCAGATTACACTGAGTAGGGGCAAAAATGTGAACAATGGTAGTAGTACGTACAGCAGCACGCACATTAGTTTACTTCGTGTAGTTTGGCACAGCACACACCTGTGCACGAACTATAACTCTTAATGTAATTCTGCGCACAGCGTGACATGGCATATACTATCAGCAAAGCATGGATTATTGAACCTTGATAACAAAGAAAAAGAAAATGAGAACTGTGTAAGTGTAGCCCGTCACTACACTCTAAGAAAATCCTGTGGTTCAGCTTTACTGCAATGTACTCGACTCCTATTCATGCACCCAACAATAACATTTCGGCGTACAACGATGTCAAGCGTGCCATCTGGCTAAGAATTCGGTGATAGCTCTGACATCACGCAATGCATGTGTGACGTTGTGCCTTGCCAGTGCCACCCCGTAGGCGACATTTTTGGGGTCAAACAGTATCGACGTTGCTGTCATTGGCCGAATTTGCTTTGTTCGCGGCATGGAGTGGCCGCTCGAGTAAGCTGTGGTGAAGCTGAACCACAGGATTTTCTTGGAGTGTATGTTTATATTGTTCCCACTGTAGCGCAATAGCAAGGTTTCTTCCCGAACTTTTAGCGTAATTGGGGGACCGTGCCTTTACTACAGAACAGAGGTATCACCAGACCAGTGATCGCTCAGTTCTCGATCACTGGCTTCTCGGCAAACAGCGGGGGTACTTAGAGACTACTATACCAAAAATACAGTGCATATTTATTTGCGTACACACTAGCGTGACGGAGGAGGCTGAACGTAAATCATGCTACTTACGAGCCAGCTTGATGAGGACCCCAGCCCAACTCAAAGAATATTCAGCAGCAACGATAACGCTGTTCCCGATCCTGTAATGCGGCCGTGTTTCCTCTAGCGAGATTTCAACGCAAAAAGATTTCTCAAATGACTTATCCATTCATACTAAAACATCGGCTGCTCTAAACGGAACTTTCGAAAATGCAGAGAACCATTTTCACCTTTTTTTTCCCCCTTTGGAGAGCTGTGAAAGCTACTGTAACAGCCAGTAGAGAGTTACATTGAAGGATCCAGCTACTGAGTCTTCCAGCTACTGATTTGCTTTCATTCAGATTTTCTTCAAAATAGCTACCGAATGCGTTTATTGAAACAAAGCTTTCTATTCCTTACTGATAGCGTTGACGTTGGAGAAAAACACACTGCAGGAAAGCAAACTCTAAACGCACTGCACGAAAGGTAACTCGGCAGTGTTTCACAAAGGGTACATCAATCAATATACAACCCATAACCCAACAATTAGAAGTCTTTGCACACCTAACGGACCTCGCGTAATACGCAAAATATAGTTTTGCAGTACAAACGGTTAGCGATTATGATGTTGATGGTGATGATGATGATGAAAATGATGAAATACATTCTCTGAGCCGGGTTGGACTTTGGCTTTGGACTTTGGTGGTGTGGGGTTGAACGTTGGCTTTGGATTTGGCTGCGTTCGGTTAGACTTTGGCGTCGGCCTTTCGCAGTTTAAATATTGAACTTTGGGAGAGTGGATTTTGGACTTTCACTTCCACTCCGGTTGCATTGGAGAACATATCGCGTTTTGACTGTCTTTCTTTTAAGAAAGGAGCTGTGATTTTGCTGTGACTGAAAGTACGCCTGCCAACAATCCCGATACCACTTCAATGACGTCATTCCAGCTTGGAAACAATGGCAAAACTGAGAAAGACTGAAAAATCTTTTGGGCAAGTTTCTAGTTGTCTGATGCGCGTAGAGCGGCAATACTGGGCTGAAGTGCAGCGGGGTAACCAAATCTAAATTCTGAATGCACTTGTTGACTACGTTCGGTAAGCATTTGAGGTGTTAAACAAAAGTTGGAAAAGTGTTGCAGGGCTCCTTTAATTCCATGAACTTGATTTCTATGAAATGCAGATTCTATGTTCTCTTGAAAACAAACGTGGGTCTACTTTAACTCAATGCATATCAGCAACCAATTATCGATATCAATGACGCGAAGTAGACAGACCAATTAAGGAAGGCCAGCCCTAGATGTTACTCAAGAAATTAGGTTTGCGTTGCGATAGTATATGCAATGTCAAAATGATGTTTTGCATCTGATGTTTTGTGATATCACAGCGCACATCGAGCTTTCGAATCAGATGAAGTGCCAAGCACCGTTTCTCTTCAGATTTCCTCCCTAAGACGCTGCTATTATTCGTACAAGCTCATTGTGGCGAATGAGTACTGCGGAAATTGTTTAGAGTGCAGTACGCCCACAGGCTGATAAACAAGAAAAATTTTGCCAGGTGGATGCACCATCGATTCGATGGAAAGGCCGTCGAAATACATGGTGAACGTCAGGCTATACGTTTAGAGATGTCCGTAGGTCAGCTTCTCCACAACGCAGCTCAATGACCCATCACAGTGATCAAGAAGGCCGAGAAGGCCAATTACGAGGCCAATTACGAGGCCAAGTACTCATTTTGACTCTAAAAATGCGAACTGCGCTGTAACACCCTGCAATGCAAAACGTCCCACTTGCGTTGCATAGTGTTATACCACCGGCTGCAGTAAGATTGCGTAATGTCACTGCTCGCATACGTTGGGCGTTTCTTAGGATACCAGCAGCTGTCCGGCTAGAACATCAATGGTAACCACAGAATCTACCCAATACCAGGCCGTTGATACTTTCGGTGGGTAAATAGCACCCACTCCTTTTCCTTTTCCAAACGGTATCGGTTTTTACATGTTGTTCCCGCGGTAAACGCTTCCTGCTTTGTGTCTCGCTGGTTGGCCATTCCAGGGCGCTTCCCTGGGCGTAATTCATCCCGACGCTGCCAATGGACTAACAATTTTTGCCGAACGGGACGAATAGGAATCGGCTTAGATTCCTGGCCGCGGCGGCCGCTTTTCTGATGGAGGCGAAAAGCAAAAACTTCTGTGTACGAGATTGTGGCGCACGATAAGGATCCCCAGGTGGTCGAAATTAATCCGGAGCCCTCCACTACGGAGCGCCTCATCGCCTGCATTGCGTCGGCGCGTTCAACCCTACAATCAATCAATCTAAGGGAACGATTACTCTGAATAACAGCACCTACCCCTTCCCCCCCCCCCAGTGTACGACTCAACCCAAATTCGCGACCGGCACGCGGTTCGCGCGCGTCGGCGTTGCGCGTGCGTTATTTCGACGCCACGTCGACGATCCCGAACCCGCGGCAGCATCTGCCTTGGCTAGATTTTGACGCGCGTGGCGCGCGGCAGTAAGATGAGCCCGGCGACTTGCGCCAATGGGGAGGCGTACGCCTCATGGCGGCGGTTTCGAAGCGCTCGACACAGCCGGCTGGCTCTGCCGGGGATGTTTAGTCTTACCACCCCAGCAGATATTGAATTGGCGCTTTCACTAGCGGCGCGGATGATGTTTTATAGTACCGTTTTCACCCTCATTATAAGCTCCTTTACCACACAAGCAACTTCGTTCGTGCCTTGAGGGTATTTTAGAGAGCGCTTAGAAGCGGTCAGTCGAGCTCCCGACACCACTTCGGTGCCGAAGCCGCCGCCAAGTTGCCGCCGCCGGCCGCGGCGCCCGCAGCGTGCGGGTGGTTACGCGGCAGCGTCAGCGCGCTGTTTTCACGAGCAGAAAACGCTCCCGGCGGTTCACGCTTTACATCACACAACATTCTGAAGGCCAATAGCACCACGCTCTTGCCTCCGTGCTTTAATGCGATAGCAGCAAATTACGCCTGCATCGTATGTTTCCAATTTAATACTCTGCTGAATATCAGTTCTGTTCACAACACGCTACTCTACTTCATATCATAATATAGTGTAAGCACACTGCCAAACTTCTTCCTCTCAGATCCCCTCTTTCCCACCCCTGAGCTGTGGGAGTACCTGGTGACCAGCGGCCATCTGGAGGTCCAGCAACTTCTGGCAACCAGAGCGAAAGCTTTCTGCTCACCTCATGGATTCCCGGACTAAGGAGCCACTCCCTCCTCTTCAGCGACTCAAATGAACGTCTCTCTCTCTCTCTCTCTCTCTCTCTCTCTCTCTCTCCTTGAGCTAGAAAGCAGGCTTCGGCGTCAGCGTTGTCTAATTGAGTGCGATCGCTGAAATGCGCCCGCCTTACGTGCCCCATTGCTGCGACGTGCCACGTCACTCCGTCGCAACGGCATGACCGTTGCTAAGGGGCCAGCCGAAATGCTGGCGGCGCAGCAGATAGATTATTTCCTGACCTTACCAAGCGGCGCTGCAGCTTATGCCCCATGGCGGTGCCCAGAATGCAGGGACATCTGTTTGTCGTCAAGTCACCCCAGATAGTTCAGTTGGCTTTCCCATTCACAACTCATAGCTGCATTAGCCATGCTCGGTTTTTTTTTTTTTCGTGCTGTCCCGGCACGTTCTACCGTGCTCGCGCATTCGGAGTTTGATGTTTCCATTCGTTTTCGTAATTGCAAAATTACCATTATCATGCGGCCTCGTAATCGTGTTCGCGGAACTTGTAATTCTCACTCTAAGAAACAGCTTTCAAGTGGTAAATGGTATCCAGGCCACGCTGATCTCGGTCCTCACTAAGACAGAGAGGGAGGCGAGATACGCATGACCGGCCCGTTGGGGACGAGTGTGTGTAGGGCAGGAAGGCACTCCCTCGTCCTTCTCGAGCACTGGGATCGCGAACCCTCCGCACGAGAGTGACATGCTCGGGATCAGGGGCCGAATCACGATTCGTTTCTTCATTAAAGGGACACCTACAGTGCCTCCAGTTTCGAACCCACGGGACCAGCGTATTAAAAGAGTTGGGGGGGGGGGGTGGAGGTATTTGTGTGCGTGTGTGTGTGTTTATGTGTTTACGAACCCACCTGCCATCGGATTCGGTTTTCACTTGGCCTCGTCCATCAGTGAGTTTGCCCGGTTGTTTGCAGGAAGGTAGTAATTCAAACGGATTATGGCGAAGCCGTCACGCATGCGTGTCTTGGAGTATGTGCGTTTAGATTGCACATTGCGTAAAGAAAACGACACAGAGGCGAGTACTATTTCCCGAAAATGACCTACAATTTTCTTTGACATCCCTATATACATAGCCCGGAATAAGCTCAGCAGCAGCGCCACAGTTTTGTGATAAGGAAACCTCAAGTTGTGTGGCCTAATTGTTCTTCCGTTGAACGTATGTTTATTTGTAGAAGGATGTTCGGAGTAACGTTTAGGCATAGGAAGTGAACCTCTTGGAGTTACAAAAAATTGGCGTGGTGGACATCATAGCTAAAAATAAGAAAAAAGGTCGTTGGTGATCCTTCTGTGAATTGATTTTGTAGTAGCTTGTTGACCGCCCCATACAATTGTTGTGCGGTGTCTTCAATGACCAGGTTACATGGTAACTGATTGGATAATTTTCTGTTTTTATGGCAGCGCGGTTACCACTAGTCGCTGCACCCTGATATGTGGTTTATAACAGGCGCACGCGGAAGCTTGCTATCACGCGTCAGATGTGAATGGCGAAGCTGTTTCAGGTGAGCACTGCTGGGCACATAAGTTTCAGTGACATTGTTTATTTGCAAAGTTGCGGTGCTAGTAACTGTTGTCATATGCATCGAAGGGGTAGTCGTCGTCTTCGCGGCTAGTGATGGATGCAAAGTCACCCTCAGCATTGTAGACTTCCACTAGCTCTTGGTCATCGACTCGATGCAGTGGTGGCTGGATATGCAAGTCGTCTCGGGAAGAATTGGCGCACTCGTAGCCATGTCTCCTATTATCTGCAATGACTTCTAGAGAATGCGGCGGCCGCGGTGACCTCTCCCAAGCACGATGTCGTTTCACCTTTATCATTAGCGCTGGAGTTTTTTTTTACATGCTCGTTAGGAATTGATGACAGCGCTTGATGGTTTTTTTTTTCCTTTTCTTTTTTTTTTCTTTTTTTTGCTAAAGCAACTGTGCGAGCAGGAGACTCGGTGGTAGCCCCGAAGCACGCGCTCACGAGCGCTCGGCATGTTCTCGCTCCTCGGGGTTCGAGGACGCTCTGCGGTCGCCGTGAGGCAAGCGCTCTTGACGGTTCGCCATTTTCTTTGTATTTGTTCCTGCAACGGCGAACTTACGGCTTACGCTTACGGCTTACGGCTTACGAAGTCGCTTTACGGCCGAGTAAAGGGACTTCGCCGGAATAAAAACAGAGGGGGGGGGGTTCAGCCATATGCTTCTTCGCTGTAAAACGTCTACTTGGGCTGGCCATGTATGTGACGAAATGACAACCGGTGGGCCCTCAGGTTAATAGAGTTGACTACCAAGAGGAGGATGGCGAATAAACGTCTCTACAGAACAGAACTGCTCCATAGAGACGTAACTTTATCCTTGGGGATAAGTCCTCATTCCAGGAGCCTCTGAGTCCGTCCGGCTTCTTGGGCCTTCTTCACCAGCCAAAGCTGGTGAAAAAGGCCCAAGAAGCCTAGAAGCCGAGGCCCAAGAAGGCCCAAGAAGTAGCATGGGTGGTGGCCAGAGTGTGGGCTCTAGGGGGGCGGGGAAAGGTCTCCTTTTGGATACCTTGAAGGTGATGTTCTTGTTCCTTAGTGAGGTTTTTGTGTGTGTGTGAATATATATATATTGTTCGCTCCAGGCGGTAGTGCTGAGGACAAGGACAAGTGGGAATAGGTGACTGCTCGCCGAACTCCTTTCCAGCGTGTCAACTGTCGGGCATGCTGGTGGCCAGCTTCGTTGCCGGGCACGTCATCATGGGCTGGAGCCCAACTAATCCTCACAAGATATTGGGGAGGATATGGCGGTTTGTGAGATGAAGGGGCTCGAGAAAGTTCTACACAATGCTGACAGTCCGTGGTAGTGATTTCAGCAGGTGTCTGGGCAATGGCTAGGGTGATGACCACTCTTTCTCCTTGTATGAGTGGTATGAATTGATTCGCTTATAAGGAGGGCTTGAGTTCGCGGCCCTCCTTATAATCACACCCGCGGTCATGGCTCTTAATACGGGATAGGTGGCTGCGTTAGTGATACACTGCGATGGAGATTGACCGGACTAGAAATAGGGAAAGACGGCTAACACGATGGAGGGACGAATTCAGAAAATTTTAGGGCAAAGAATGGATTCCGGCTGCGCAGTACACATAGAAGCAATTGTATGTCAACGGGAGGTGTTTTTGTTTTGAAGGCTACACAAATAGGATGATAGTTTTTATTCTGGGCGTCGAAACCATTAGGTCATCAGATACCAGCCGTTTTCCTCAACGCTCTTCTTATTAGAAGTTCGCGGTCGCACATCTATTGAGCTTGAAAAACTACAATACGTCACGGAAACGTGCTTTGGGCTCTGGTATTTACAGCACGACAAGCTAAATCCCTTTCAGACGCACTAGTAAGCCACCCAAATGGTTACAAAAGAGGTGTCCGCACGAAAAACTGCTATAGATTCGATTCCGTGTATAGCATTGATTTGTAAGCACCGCTAACGTGCGTGGCTCGCAAGAGCGTGCAACGACGCCTGCAAGAGGTCGGCGTTAAACAGCAACGCCAAGAAGCCAACTGCTGCGCACATCTTCCCAGTCGTGTACAGGTGGGTGCACAGACAGAGAGGCATTCGGCGGGGCGCTCCCGCACGCGACCAGCGGACAAGGGGGAAGGTGAAAACGAAATCCGGGAGGACTCCGCGGCATGCATGCGTGGCCACCACAAAGGGCCGTTACAACCGCGCAACGCTTCGGCAGGCCGCGAACTGTGTGGAGCCCCATCGGACGATACGCAAACATCGCCGAGAGTGGGGCGCCTGAGAAGAATAGGCTTGCCGCGACAGCCGAGGGGGCACGGGCCGTCGCCACCAGCGCGGCTGCTGCGGGTCACGCGAGAAAGCCGCCGGTGCCCTGGGAGAGCCGTCGGGCGCACACCATGGTGCGGTTTTGAATGCGCGAGGGCCGTGACAAAAAAATCAACAGCAATGCACACAGAATTCTCGCTTAAACAGCTTAAAAACATTTGTTCACAGTACATTCACTGAAAATCACCATATTCGTTGCATCAGTCTACCCCTGTCCCCAGATTTCCCGCAATTTCCCGCACACAGCAAGCAGCGCACGTAATAATACTGCACGTAGTATTATTACCTGCACTTTACAGCGAGCATACCCCATAGGATCACTGTTAGTGTTGTGGCAGCACAAGTAGTTGGTTCCTAGCTGACTATGAAGGTAGAGATGTTTCCGAGGGCGGTAGGAATGGTTCCGGCGTGGCGGCTATGGGCTCCTTGAACACCACTGAGTATTTCTTTGTGGGGCACGTAGTGTGGTAGAGCAAATGACTATCCGGCTCCGTGCACTCTCGATGGGGGTTTTCGAAGCCCACGTCCGGTGACGGCAAGCTGTCTTCGCCGCAGCACAGCCATGCGCTGTGCGACGCACGTGCGGGCGGACTGCGGCCAGCCGTAACCGGCTGCGCTGCTCGGCGGCGCACTCCCAGGAGCCGCGGGGGAGCGAGGAAGGGGGGCTCCGAAAAAGGGAGAGGGGCCGAGAAGCTCATCTTCGAAGTAGGCCATCACGGACCGGTAACTGAGTATAAGAGCCTCGCCAGGTCCCCGGGCTACATTTGGGTGCTTGCTATCCGGACCGGCGGCAACGGGACACGCTGCGTCCGCGGCACAGGGGGACTAGCAGCGCTCGCCTCGTGAACGGCATGAAGGACCTGTGTGTGGTGTAGCGCTCATCCCTGCCTCGGATTTGACTCGCCGCCGTACGCCGACCAACCGGACACAGCCGCACCGGCCACAGCGTCCCCTCGCCGGCTGTGATCAGGACATATCGCCCACGGAGCGCGCCGCCGAGGATGCTTCTCTGCTTCTGAGCGAGGCCCGAGTGTTCCCGTTTTCCGCCTCTGACGACAGCCAGCGGGGTGACTGAATGCATTGTCTCGTGCGTGCGCGACAGACCGCTCCTTGACTCCGCCCCTCGTCTACAGGCACGTAGAGAACAAGGATACCCTTCTGGACTAAAACGGACGCTTTCTACCAGGTGGGTGGTCTCCCCGAAGTCCACGCGTGTACTGTGTGCATTCGCTGTCCTTCGGTAATTTATTGTCCATCATTTATTATTCGCAGTCGCGGATAACCCTTGAATGATTGAAGGTTTATTGAATTTAATTTAATATGCGTTGAAATTTCACACCCCTCTGTGGAACCATAATAAATAGCCTGTACGCCGACTTCTGCCAGGCGCAATATCAGCTCATGGGCGCTGCTGCATTTCGACCATGGGGAGGTGGTCTAAATGCAACCGCTCCGTTCGGATAAAGAAATAAATTATGGTTTCTTTTAAATAACTGTTACAGTGTTCTGCGCTTTGTGAGGCACAGCACTGACACCCACATGGTGCGGGCCGCTTCTGCACGTGGAGGTGGCGAAAGAGGAGGAATATTTTTATTAGGTGGTAAGGCTCTAGGCCCATTTGGAAAGTGGGGTGGAGGGGTGGTAATAGGGTTCTGGATGTGGTCTGTTCCGCTAACGTTGACGCGCTTAGAGCGTAATTTTTCTGTCAATACTCTTTGGGCAACGTCGTGTGTGCCACACTCGAAGGTGGTGGAGCAAGGGGAAACCAAAATGAACAGCGTCTGATCGACCCACTTCGAAAATTCTGACCCCCGGAGCGCACCACCCCGAGTTTAGCACTGCGCGAACGTCACAGCTTCAGAGCCGATAATAACAGCGTGGCCTCTGCGCTGATAGATCGCAGCCTACGAACTGGTAAAACAATCAAGGAAATCCCGTGAAAGATGATTGCGTGTTAATGGCGAATAAAGCAAAGCAAAGCTTTATTACGGAGTGAGTTCGGGCTTAATTTCAAGCACTTGAGCTGAAGCGTAACGGCAAAGCCGGGAAAAACTTCGCCAGGCTAAACAAAAGCCACAAGAAGCCCAGAAAGAAGGGCGAGAAGGAACACAAATACGGAGTAATGTGCTCCTCTACGCTTCTTTCCTGCTTCCTATGTATTTGTTTTTCTTATTATTATTTCTTCTTGCTTCGTTTTCGAGACAATGAGATCGTCCAACTAATAAGGGAAGTTATTCGAGCGTCAAAGCCGTAGCTGACCTTCGTTGAAATAAATTCAATGACCCAGCCGTGCGGACAAATCCGACGAGCTAAATTTAAGAAACGTGCACTGGGCAGCGAAAGAGCGAAGTCACCTTCTTCGGACTCCAGCGCCTCCCTCTCCCCCGAATAAACGAAGGTAAATTCATCGAGTATCGCGACAACGAAAATGCCGTTCTGTCGCTTATCCGAAAACACTGGCGCGTGACGAACGCGGAAGCAGCGAACACACCTGCGGGTTTCTCCGCAAAGCCGCAAAAGAAGCGGTCGCGTCCCGTTAGTTTCGCGGCGGGAAGAGGAGCCAGGTATGGGCTCGAGCCGTTGCTTTCTCATTCGTAAAATAGCCGGCCGGTTAAGGGGTCAACGACAGCGGTCGGGTCGCCGCTTGCACTGGCGACAGTGCGGGACCCCGTGTGTGTTTTTTTGCTCTGAAGCGGAATAAACGGCCGCTTGGACACGTGGCCGCAGAAGTCGAAAGAAGCGTAAAGAGGAGGGAGGGCGTTCGAGCAGCGAGCGTATGAAAACAAGAGGACCAATTCCCGGCAGATGAGCTCTGCCGCCGCTGTCCCCGCGATCGAGCGGAACGGGCGCTGGCGGCCAAGCGCCGCAGAAGCCGCAACACTGCGGAACCAAGTGCCGCATCGGTTTTTGCTTGTTGTCATTAAATCCCCGCTAATTTCCGCCTAGCTCTCTTCTCCTCTGACTCGGCTTTCCGCGTGCCAATGAAAGCCGCGTCGAATGGTGGCAACGGCGGCTGATGCCGCCCCCGCCCCCCCCCCCCCCCCCCCTTCCCCTTGTTCTTGGCTAGCTGCAGTGAGGTCTATTGTCTCAAGCTGAAAGTCTGTCAGAAGGTGCATATTGGTGTCGTTATGATGTCCCTAAGAACGCCCATAGGGGTGACAAAAGAAATATCTTTTGAGGATATAGAACGCGGATGAGTTTAAGCCGTGTAGCAGTGGCTTGCCTTGTTTGTGCAGCTGTTAGAAGTGGACATTCTAAGTTGGGTGAGAGCTTTCAAACTGAACTGGCGGGATTGACAATGTGTTTTTGACCATCCCGGAATATACTGCCTGAAATGACAGGATTTCCTGCGGTATAACAAAAGTGCTTATTGAATTGGGGCTAACGTCCACAATATGTACGTTGTACCAGGAAAATATGCAATGTAGGATTTGTTGGTGATTCCTCACGGGCTTCCTCTTCGGATATTTTTCCCCCGCTGGCTTTCACCAAGACCGCGAGATTATCTCACGCTTTCTAATGATTATTTGCTCCCTTGTCTTTAAACCTTTTCATCGGTTAATCTTTATTAAGATCAGGAGAGTATTGGTTTGGGCGAGTTGGTACATAGCCAAGTATTGAAGCGCAGCAGAAGACGAGGGGCAGAAACACAGAAGGCGACGCACACAGCGCTCTGTGTGTCTTGTGTGTTTCTGTCCCTCGTCTTCTGCAGCGCTTCGATACTTCGCTAAGACCAGGGCATGTTCTGATCTATGTTGCGGATGCCCAGTTACATCTTCGTATCTACTGCGCTAATTATAGGGCCGCTAGTACAGCCCCCTGATAAAGTGGCAGCTCCCAGGGTGAAGAAGTTAAAAAAATCTATAAAATCTACGGCATTCCGTGGGGTAACCTTCACCGCAATGCACTCGAGTCACCAATCCATGCCACGAGCAAAGTAAATTCGGTGAATGAGAGCAACCTTCATATCGTTTGACCCAAAAGAATGTGATCTGCACTGTGGTAGTGCGCAATGCAGAACGCCATGCTTCTATGGCGTGATGCCACAGCGCAGAACGAACTCTTCGATACAAATCGTGTGCTAGACACCGACATTCACCGAAATTCCATGTGTGCCTGCGTGAGTAGGTCAATTAAGTGCCTTATGATAGTGAAGCTGAAGCAGGGGATTGCCTTATAACTATAAGATAATACTTGATTCAGGCCAACCGGTTCGTTGTGGGGAGAAGAGTATGCAGCGGTCACATGCTGTGCCATCTGGGAGTGCTGTAGGCGCACTTTAAGAGCTTAATAACTACCACAAGAACATGCGGGTCATTTACACGTTTTACCTGCAGTGAAATCGCCGCGCAGAAAATTTTGTATGATCCGGCACATTAAAAGAACTCTTGTCCCTAAAACTCCGGTCAAGCTTCAAGGAGCGTATATGTACGGCCCTCGACAGATCACAGATCCTTGATTGATTGTAGGGTTTAACGCTCCGACGCAACGCAGGCGATGAGGCGCCCCATAGTGGAGGGCTCCGGATTAGTTTTGACCACCTGGGGATCTTTAACGTGGCCCGAAATCTCGTACACACGGGCGTTTTTGCTTTTCGCCTCCATCAGAAAAGCGGCCGTCGCGGCTGGGAATCGAACCCGCAACCTCTTGCTCAGCAGCGCAACACCTTAGCCACTGAGCCACCGCGGCGGGTAGATCACAGATCCTTGAAAAGGGCTGTTCGATATACCGGCTCGTACTGCAACAGGCCACCCATTGAAACGTTGCTGCCTTTACACTGCACGTAAGCCGTGTCCAAAAGGTAAGCGGATGCTGATTAGCCACCGCGGCAGTGAGATTGCGGCCGACTTGGAGCATTTCATTTCTGGCGGCCAAAACACTTATCTGCCCTAATATCTCGCCCTCCTGAACTGCGGCTTGTTTCTATCACCCATATATATATATATATATATATATATATATATATATATATATATATATATATATATATATATATATATATATATATATATATATATATATATGGCAACGGCTAGACATGTTTTCTTTTCGAGCGCTGGGCGCGTCTACATGTCCGAGTCATGCCTTTGCCCGCGGCGAAATTCGTCGTGAACTAAGAAATGAGTGTCGTCTCTACCCCAATTGCTTTTTGCTCTATGATTCTCACCGGCATTGTGCAGTTTGAATTCCATTTGTCGCTCTTGTCACTTTCTCACTTAGGAAATTACGCTACGCGGCATTCTGCGCACTTTGCCCACACATGTCCGCCTATTTGTTATCGTGTGAATGGTGTCAGTAATCATTGGAGCATGGAAACAATTTTGCCAGGAAGGCAGCGCAGGGCTAAAAGAACAGGGCAGATTCGACGAACAAAGTTGCAAAGAGAAATCAGTGATCAGCAGTTCTCCTTTTTACAGTTTTGTTAATTTTGTTGATCCTGCTGCTCTGGTGCGATTTAGGACGAAGAGTAGAAAAGTCACGCTACCTCTACCGTACTGACCCGGTAGAAGCAGCGTCGCGCTTTGTTCCCTTGAGGGTGATTTTGCACCGTGCCTTCACACTAACTCGCTATCTCCGCCTCGTAGGCAACGACCTTCCAAATTTTCTTAACTGGCCCCAACTCCGACGCGACATGAGCCGCCGAAAACTCCAACCGCGTCTCTGTTCGTTTGGTTGTTTCGTGACAGTTTCTAAATTATAGCCCAGTTCTTCCAGAGGCCACGGTCATGGGCGGTACATGGACATATGTTCACACACATCACATTTCACAGAGGTAGGCATGCGAGGAAAGCGGCGTTAGAAACGCTTGCTTAGTTAAAGTGCGAGACAAAATTATGGGGCCCGTACATTCTCAAAAATCTGCTTTAAGAGGCGATAACCGGACGAAAGAAGTTCTTGCTATCCGCCTACAGAAAATGGATATGGGCCTGCGCACACAACCCTCGATATTCGTTCATGGATGTATAAATGCGGGCAGATTCGGTTACATTTGTGGAGCGCTGTGGCTGTTCTCCACCGCGTAAATGGATATATCCGTTAATTAAGCTCCCATCTAAATCCGGCTGTGTGTGCGTTCGGGTCCGTATTTCCATGTTCACACGTCATTTCAGGCTGACTGTAAGTTTATATTTTAGGCTTCTTTGTTCCCAAAGCTCGCATTATTGCGCCTTTCCACATTCGTGGCTTGCTACCATAGCTAGGATCGCTGAGGAAGCCAGTTGCACACTTACAATTAGAAAGGCGGAGAAAGTAGAGTGACAGGGCACCGCCGCATTCGGAATTCCCGCGTGCGTCCCGCCGTGGCCATTCAGTGACATTCGGCTGCTGGACCCAAAGATGCGGGTTCGATGATGGCAAAGAGAAACACTCGTGCGTGCGTCCCCACTGGGTCTGAATTATTCCGCAAAGCCCTCCACAACGGTGTACCTTATAAGCACAGCTGCAGCTTCTGCGCCCATATTTGTACTTGAATACGGCGCCTTTTGAAAATCATTAAATGAGGCATCTGGTAACAACCGGCGCAGCTTCATTGATTCACTTAAGGCCCATTTAGTTCGCTCTCAAAGTCAATCCAAGCAGCCACGTAAACCGCTGCACCCACATCCTATCTACCAGAAAGTATTAATCAAGACGTCTTCAGCACTGATGACCTCCAATTGTACCACACCCTTGCGTCACTTTTTGCGCACCCAACTACTGTTGCATTCGAATACATTCCCAGCTGTAGGCACAGAAGCCCGTGAAACCGCAGGCGCTTCCTAACCTCAACAGCCCCCTCGCTCTGCCGCCAGGGCCATCCGAGCCACACCGACAAACGACGCGTGCGCAATAGCCGTATTAGTATCCAGTGACACGGCTTGCGCAATGGGGGCTGCGCCGGGTCGCGTTTTATTTTGCTCCCTGGATGCGGGCTGCACAGCGCGGCGGCCGGCTATCGGCCTTCCCGGTAAGTGACCTAGAAAGCGGCGGGATGACCAGGCGCCGTTGGGCGGCCGCTCTAAAACGGGTCAGCAAGAAGACAGCCGCCGGCGAGTCAAGGTCTGCGTGGGGGAAGCAGTGGGCCCGTTTCCCGCGGCCTCGCTAATCGATCGAGTCGGGGGACGTACGAGCTGGCCTTTCCGTCGCCGCCAGAACTGTCGCGGAATGCGGTTTACGCGAATACGGCAGGCCCGGGGGGCGACATTACTACGGTGCGTGTCAAGCACGAAGAGAAAAAAAGCAGCAGCGTGAAGGTATTGGCTGTGGCGCCACCGGCTACTCCGGGGCAGGTAAAGTGTCCACAGCAACGAGAGCAACAATTAAAAACGTCAAGTACTTACGTAGAGTTAGTGCAAACAGCACGGCACGATTTCGCCAGTTAAGAGACGCTGGTTAATTTGAAAACGCCAGGCTTGTTAGGGGCAAATTCTTCGCAAGCAGCCGAAGCAAAGAAAGCGGCTAGGTGCTTGCTTCCGCCTGGAAACTTGGCAGACAGCTTGGTTCATTACGATTGAGCCTGGGCTTCGGCTATAAAGAACTCCGTAACTAAGCACTGTGGATTCATTTAGCATGCCTGTAATTCTGTGCCGCAATGCCCAACACACGCGCGTTTCTATCGTAGTCACAAGCGCAAATTCAGCCTGGGCGGCAGGAAATCCTGCCCCGCCGGGACCTCGCACAGTGCAACACCAACTTTTTAGCTGCTACCCCCCAGCGGTGGGTTGCTTCATCTGGGCCACTTAACACACACAGCGTAGAAAAGGCATGAAAGTAAAGAAAAGCAAGAAGACTGCAGAATTAAGCGAACAACCAAACAGTCAATGTACCAGCGAAATAGCTCCGACACGGTGTTACGTGCATGATAGATTATGCACCCGTTCTGCTAATGACCAATCGATACCGAGGCTCCTTCATTCGGTCGAGCGCGGTTCACGCCCGAAGGCAGCCGTGCATTTGATTCATTCATAAAAAGGGCCTCTCTCCTTTCCTCCCTTCTCCCTCTCTCTCCCCCCCCCCTCCCCCCGACCACTCAAACGGTGTGCGACGTATAGTTCTTTTGCTGCGAATGGGTTCATGAAATGATTGCACACGAGGATCAGTTTCCACTGGCAGTCAGACACCCCGCCATTCTATACTCGTCACAGCAACTAATGCGCTTAAGGGTGCCATAGAGGCTGCTAAAGGGTTGCGATGTTATGCATCATCGTGGGTTGTCTTTCTTGACATAGCGGCGGGATTTCTGTCGGAGCCAAAAGAAGTGAACGCCTGGGCACACGAGACTTGCAAAGGTGGATTGATTCGGACCGCCCCTCTAGGGTGCACCCCATAGGCCAAGTGCTGCTTCGACAGATTAAAATGCTACGTTTTCCCCTATTTGTGCGGACAGCCGCGGCAAGCATGCCCACTCGCCGACGTGCATGCAGCGTGCCGGAGGCTTGTGACAGTTGACATAAAGGTGCGAAAAAATTCTCGACGGAACATTGCACAACAACGCAGAGGTCTCTAAAAGTAATTTCCTATTTTCCCTCATGCTTTGCTCTAAGGCAGACGCAGGTCAACTCAACTTGCCACTCATTCCAGGCGACGCAGCGGACAACGTTACGGGTCTCCCCAAAATATCTCCATTGTTCCAATAAATTGCGGGGTCGGAGCGTCAGGTATCGAGGGGCTTGAGATACCGCGACACGTGGCTCTAATTCTGTCAGATCTCTTTTGTTAGTTATTATTTCCGGGCATACATTTAGAAACTTCTTTCTACTACTTTTGGGGAGGGCTAAATTGCTTTAGAGGGTGATTGATCGGATTAACAAAGCAGACACTCTAGAAATTTAATGAGCTTCCGTGTATCCCGACCCACGTATATCTGTATGGTGCCATCGGTTCTTCGAAGGCAATCCCGTTTCAAACCCCTGTTTCTGCTTTTTAAGCCGTTAGTGCAAAAAAAAAAAAAAAGCCGGTTTGAAAGTGTTGCAAATTCATTCCAGAGCAGCCCATGCATGATATGTCACTACGAAGAAAAGCTTGAAAGTTCAGTACCACTGCCGGTCATTGCTTCTCTGTTGCGTATGAGCTACGTACTATGCTGCCTGGTATTAAGGGGCCTGGTCCCCATTTGGGGAATTTTATTTCCTAGCTCCTTCCCTTCCTGTTACAGCGTAGCGAAACAACACAACCGCATGGCGGATCGCCCGCACAGTGGAAGTTTACTATGTCTTTCTCGTCTTTTGAGGGCGGAGGGCGTTACTACGGAAGAGTCGAGGAGACCATACGGACATATTTCTTCAAGGATGAAGTTAATTATTTCTTGGGGAAGAACGGGTTGGTTCCTGTATGAAAGTGCGCCATATATCCACTGTTTAATGCAGCCTTGAAAGCGAGTTCACAAAGTGCAGCGTGCGAAAGGCGGCGGTTATTCAGGACGAAATACGAGCGCTTCCCTTACCATTATGTTTTAGTTTGATCTCTTCCATCTAACTGTACTCCGCGTACTTTCTTTTATTTGTTTTCAAAGCTAGAGCTTTTGAGGGGTCAAAAGCACCAGTGTGTGACGCGCATTCGTATCCGCATTTCCCCTTCCGCGGTGCTACCGCTTGCCAGTTACGGTTTTCCGCTCCGACAACCTTCTTCAGGGCAGGTTTTTAAGCGACTCGCTGCCTGAATGCCGTCATAAGCCCCCGTTTCCCTACGAGATGTGGCTACACTAGTTGCGGTTTCGCACGCAGCCTCCAAGCCTTTACACACCTCGAGGAGTAATTGCATCCGCCTAGAAGGGAAGTCCTGCATATGTATAAAAACTTTGTCTGTGCAACTGTGCAATTCAATTCTAAAAAAAAAAACACCACAATCTTTATGAGAGCTCTTACTACTCGAGCACTGCCAGTAAAAAATAAAATTATAATAATGACAAAATAACCTTGGCAAGACAAACGAGTGTTTATTTTCTTAGCTTCGTTTGCCTTCGAGAATGCTGGGCATATTTCAAACGCGGGATTTAAATAAAATGGCAACGGAGGTACTCCGGCTTTTTCCAGAAATAGGCGAACCATCTAGTTGAAATAAAATGATGTCCAGCAGAAAGGTTAAAACTGTAGTACTCGCAATTAGCAGCTTTGTACTACAGTCGAACACGGATATATCGAACACGGGTATATCGAATTATTGTCTATATCGAACTCATAAATTATCCCCTTGAAAATTCTGTGTAAAAGTATAGGAATTCGTACGTTTATATCGAACCGTATTTTTCCCGACATCGGGTATATCGAACGCCGCGGGGGCTGGTAGGTGCTCTTCGGCGGTCGCTGCACACCCGATTGAGGTTGAGGAGGATGTGGAGGAATGCGCGGGCATGGCGAAGATCGGGTACAGGAGGCGACTCCTCGATAGGCTTTTGATGAACCTCCGCGTGGGCACCGAGCTTAAGGTTGACCTGCTGGGAGCCATACATATGATGACAAGCGCTTGGAACGGCGTGAAGAAGAAGACCGTGACCAATTGCTGCTTCCGGAAGGCAGGCTTTGTGACGGCCGAACTTTCCGAAGCTTGCGAAGACGGCGACGACGACGACGAGTGCATGGGCGACACGTTTCGTGAGTTGACGTTTTTTTTCCCGGCTGCTGTTCCAGCCGGAGTGTCTGCCGACGACTTCGTGAACGCTGACACCAATGTTCAGGCTGTTTCGAGCCTCGGTGACGAGGATATTGTAGCTGCGGTCGCAGGAACCCAGGCCGATAGCTCGAGTGGTGAAGATCGTCCGGACGAGGTGGCGGCTACACGATCGTACTCCGCGGGTGAAGTGGCCGCTGCGTTCAGCTTGATTCGCCGTTGTTGCGGCGACATGGAAGGAACTGGGCTGTCGCACCTGGACGGCCTCGAGAAGATTGAGACCAGCGTCTTTAATTTCATTTCCAGGACGAAGAAGCAGGCCAAGATCAGCGATTTTTTTTTCACGGAAATAAAGCGTCCTGTTGCGTCGTGAGTGCGGAATTAGTTGTCATTCTTGAATGCGCCCATCGGTAAGTGATCGTTCGCCATAGGTGAGGTCTCAGAGCCCATATTTTTTATATCGAATTTTTCATATATCGAACTATTTCGCGATCCCCCTGGAGTTCGATATATCCGTGTTCGACTGTAGTAGCCCAGAGTTTAATCGTTCATCTGCATGACAGAGTACTCAAATACTTTGACGACCTTTATGTACCTCGTTCGATACGTCACTTGGCACACCAGGCTCCTAACCACGCGTACTTGGCCTCTTGTATTTGTATGTCCAGAGCAGTTTTAAGAAGTCCGAAACAGCTCTCGCAATAGAAATTCCATGGGAAGATAAAACACGAGCTGTACTCGAGCAGTTCTAAGCCGAACAAAAGCACAAATGATGATGATGGATACTATTCGTTATTTGTAAGCATCTCAGCGCTGGGGAAAGCGGGTACAGGAGTCGGGGGCACTTACGTTCTCTTAAAAGGGACCAACTGGCGCACGGGCCCCTCGAAGCGTAGCGCACTGCGGCGGTCGTTTTGAAACTCGGGGGCGCGCACATCTGCCGGGCGATCCGGGCGCACGATCTCACGAGTAACGGAAGTTACGCGGCCGTCCGCTGGTCGCAGACAGCCGCGGCGCATGTCACCCCTTGTGCCTGCCAGTCGGCTTTCGTAAGACGTCGTGAGCGCACCGGGAAGTCGGGGCGCCGAGCAGCACGGCCCCAGGCGCCAGGAAACGCGCCGGTCGAGGTCAATGGCGCCGGCCGGCCCGTGGGCCTCCCGAGGGCTCGGCCGCGCTGGAGAGTAATTGGCGCGCCCAGGAGGCGGCAAAGGAACGCCGCCGCCGCAGCCGCTGCTGCCGCACAGGCACCGCGACGAGGACGACTGTGCCGGCGGGCAGCCTGCATAACAAGGCCGCGACTCGCACCTCGCCCTTCAACTTGACCCGCCGAGCCAGTTGCGCTACTGAGCGCTAGGCGCCGCCCGCGTGCGCTACGTTTCGGGGCGCGTTAAAGAATCCGTTCGGGCTCGGAAAATTACACCACGTGTGCGCCGTTGGAGCGTGAAACTTCCAAATCTTAGTGAGACACGGTGCAACGTTGAAAACCTCCCGCATGCGTGATCTCATGCAGCTGAAGGATGTGGCTTCCTTGCGTAGCGAGCACCGAGAGTAGCCACGGACAGCTCTCTTCGTCTGTGGCGAGCACACCACGTGCTCTGTTCCCAGTATGCATGGCAACCGTACGCAAAGGTCTCCGCGTACCCCGACCCTTTCTCAGGGTCCCTTTCTCGTTCTCCCGTGACCCTTTCTCGTTCTCAGTTTTTTTTTTAATTATTTTCCGTGGAACAGTTCAGGACGTTGGCGCTCAAGGGAACTTGCTGTGAAGTTGTACGCGAAGCACGGCGTCGTTGCCATAGGGAATATCTTGCCCAAACTGCGCTCGTCTGGGCAAGAGATTCACACTGCGAAGATCTCGATTTGGGCGCAGTTTTGTCTAAAACTGGAAAAGCCGTTATTATGCCTGTTCGTTATTGTGCGAGCTACTATGTAATTTTGCCGACGCATGGTCCAAGCGCTGTACACAGTACACGAGTTAGCGGCGTGTGTGAACGAACCTACTATCATATAGCGAAAAAATCAACGCTCACTTTATTCAGTGCCCCGCTTCGTGATGGCGACGGTAAGCTACGTATGGTTGGGCCTCTATATACTCTCGATGCTTACCGGTCAGTTTGTTTGCCCAACCGCAGCTGATAAAGTAACCTTGTACGCACGATTTCCGTTTTATCGGTTTCGTTTTAAGGCGTAGGAACAAATATAATGAAGACGTATTCTTGAGTGATAATGAAACCAGAGGTGGTCCTACGCTACTTTGGCCGTGGAGGCAACCACCGAATGCATCTATGCCCATGTGGTTTTTCCTTATACTCCAATTGTGATTTTACGAGCGGAAGTTGTGCTTGGCGTACTATAGGCGTGCCGTACTGTGAAGCTAGTATTTATCCACGTGTTTCCGTGTTTCCCCTCCGTCAGAAATTCGTCCTCCGTGAATGAATTTGGCCGTATGTGGTGGTGTGCGGCCTTTTCCGCTGTACGCCACCACTGCCTATTTAAAGTGCATCTTTTCTGATTCTATTCAAAGCCTGACCTCGCTGGAGTGACAAAATTCTGGCATCAATGACGCGAACATCCAACGGACTAGTTATTCCGACTACATCAGCGTATAAGTGAGGCAGAGTTGGTTAACTTTCCTCCTCAGACTCGCACGTTACCAATATTATTTGTACAGCACTCAACTGAAGTGGCAATCCGCTCAACTCAACTCAAGCTCTCAAGTAGCGCAGGAAAGGGTAACTAAGGAGGAGATCTATACAAACACGGCGGATGACTTCCAACACTAATATTAATCGCTCGTACATCTGTACATGCGGAGGGAAAAAGCACAGCCACTCGCGAGACAGCACCCACTTTGGTTCGCGCAAAAATAATGATTTCTTGATGGGATCTCGTGGCAGAGGTTCTGGTGATGCAAAATGCATCGTGAATCTCTCGGGTGCGCTGTTTTGCGTGACGCAACACGGCGAGCGAGTTGGTGACGCAACGTGATTTTCTATTTGGTGAGTTGTCAGCAGCCAAGCCAAGCGGGGAGGGACCAGGAGGACCATTGTTGCCGAGGGCTTCGTGTCGGGATGGTGGCAACTGCCACCTCGGAGAATGGCAGTTAGCCATCCCCGTTGGCGTTGGTGAGCGGCGCCGATTGTATACTTGCAGGCATAAGGGAAGCTTATCTCCATGCTTGCGGACCTACTTGCGGGGTCTCACACTTTAAATGTTTCCTGTCTATATGTAGCGCACACAGGTGTTGTTCTTTGAACGCTAATTCCAAGGGGTTAATCCCTTCACTGATCACTCACATTCAGGTAAATTACGGAAAAATGACAACGCCTCAATCAATGGTATCTGTGTTCGTAGCAGGATTCAGGGGGCTTTATAAAGACCACATTTTCCGCAGACGGCATTATGCGGCAACAATAGCACTACGCTCACGTATCACCCACGTTGTTTACTCGTATGACAGAGCAGTTCCTCTGCTCACTGAATGCCTTCGGCCTTAACGACACACGCTATTCCGGATTCTAGGCGAACTACTCCCCCGCGCGCTAACGCTATCTCTGCGACGCGTGCACTGGGGACAGTAGGTCGTATAAGGCGTACGCGGACTATCGTCTCTGTCGCACACGCGTACCGTACCTCCATCAAAACACGAGCGTCGGAAAGCATCTCACCAAAAATGCTAACACCCGGCAACGTATCGCGCTGCTTTCTTGCATAACCGCCTTCATCCGTCGCGGGCGTTCTCCCAGCGTATACATCTATAGATGTCCTCCCAGCAGTAACGAGGCCATGCCATTAGCGTGAGGGCCCATACCCTCGCAGGTGCGAAATGTAACCAGCGAGAGAAACGCCGTTAGAGGCCGCCACCGGCGTAACGCTAAGTACGCTACCGCGTCGCGATCATTATGCTGTCGGTGGTGCACGACTGCGGGGCACGACTGTTTTCCTGACGAATCCTGCGGAGCTGACCGAGGGCCGGGAATGGCGGTGGGCGGACGGACGCCGCCGTTGTTCCCGGGGCCATGCAAATAAGCGGGAAACGCGGGCCGGTCGCTGCAGCAGTGCGTGCACAGCGAAGTGGGGGGAGGTCAGAACGATTGGGACAGCAGCTTGAAGCGGCCGCTGCTGCCTGAGCCGGGAGCTCAGTTCTTCTTGGTGTGCGACACACCAGCGGCAGCCATCACAGAAGGGAAAAAGGAATCTGATTGCGGTAGTATTACTATGAGCCTGAAATTTCCGGATGCACATTAAAGTTATTGGGTGCACACACATCCCCTTTTCTTGATCATTCGTCAGTGTACTTGGGATGGGACAAATGGGATCGATGCAGCACGTGAGCGTCTGAGCGCGGACAGCTGAGGCATCTTGTAATTCTGTATAGGGCGAGTTACCTTGCGAAGCGAAAGGAACAGGCGTATGCTACGTGCCATTGAAGTTCTTCATTCAAAGTAATTTCCATATGTCTGCCTCTGGAGAGAGGGACTGGCAGTGCTTAAATATAGCTGATGGCTGTACTAGGGATTTGCGCCACGCACCGTTAGGCGAGATGCTTCACAACGCACCGATGTTCGCGCGTGGGTTGCAATACGAATACCAAGACTGATAAGTACTTAAAAGGGGTAAGGCAAGCAGAGTTCAGGATTGGGCGAGTTGGTAATACGTGATCAACTACAGCGCGGCAAAAAAGAAGCAGGACGAAAGAAAGGCATACAGCGTACGTCCTGTATGCATTTCTTTCGTTATTGCGTCGTTTGCCGCACTGTAGTCGATCAGGATGAGGTAACATTAAGCGGGTGTGCGAGGTGTCTCCGGTTGTCACGTCGCTAAAGAGGCAGCGACAGCCACAGCAGCAGCACAAAGAGCGCTGTCATTGTTTCCATAAACATCCTCCTCATTTGCGACAAATGACACCGTGCAGCAAGGAGACGGAGGGCGGCACGTGCGACAAGGGCGAGCCCTCATCCACGCCACGGTTTTCGCCACAAAGGCATCCAGACGCACGGGCATATGTAGGTTGCGGCGCAGCGACGCATCACTCGCCTCGCACACGTCATGATATGGCCGCGGGCCGAGTTTGCTCAAGTCGGGACGCCTTTGTGCGCCCGGTGAACAGCGGGGACGGTCCCGTGAAGAGGGACCGCGAAAACGACGCACGCAGTTTTCTAATGCGCCGGACCGTGAAAACCGCAGCTGGACAAAAGCGGCGAGCGTGCGTGAAGCAGGCGCACCCCTTCCCACGGCTCCCTCTGCAATGCGAAAGTGGCTCGCTCGCCTCGCCAGCAACATCCTTCTGGACGTCTCCAGCTCAGTCTTTTTAAAGACGAGAGTCTTTCTTGGGCTACTTAAACCCAGAAATTTTGGTCTGTCTGTAAGTCTGTCTGTCTGTCCGTCTGTCTGTCTGTGACTCGATTCAGCCACCCGGCCAAAGTAAAATGCATACTGCGCAATAGTCTTATATAGTCACAGCTAAATCTACTCGTCTAAGTCCGGTGTAATGTTCACACCTGTCAACATTGTTGAAGAAGAACAAGACATTACGCAAATATAAGACAACAAATTAATGCAGGAGTGATGTTTGCAGTGTTCTTTTATAAAAAAATCATACATGCTTGACTTTGGCGAAATTAAATACTTAATCAACACCAGAAAAAAATTCACTTCGCCGCCGCCTGCTGTAGCCCGCGCTACTATAGCTTCTTGCGTCATTTTAAGGAATCAACCGGCAAAAGTTACGAAAGGTTCCACTAGATAGGTTCCACGTTCTGCTTGCAACGCACGTGGAGTAGGGAAACGCGATTCTATAAACGTTAAAGTAGGGCGCCTCAATTCACGCGCGTCTTCGCCGTACGGCAGCGTTGGCATCGAGACACCCGGTTTGGAGCAGTGGAAAGCGGGAAATTTAAAATGATTTAAGCAAACCTTTGGCGTCTTTACCTTTGGAGGAGCGCGACGCAAGAGGAACAACATGAGAGGTGAGCGGGAAAGCGAAGGGAGGCATTTACTTGGCAAAAGTGGATAAAGACTATCGTCTTTTGACGACATTTGCAAAGGAGAAAGCAGATACGCGGCCAATTTTTTTCTTTCTGTCTTCATTCCCGTATGGAGGAGACTGTCTACTCGTAGGTAATGTGCGGGATTTTAGTACGCAGGAGACGATGTTGGGAATTTGTAAAAGTATATTTATCTTGGTACTTACAGAGCAAGCGAATTAAGCTATTCGTCGATTGTAACACGTGGTTGGGAGATTTGTCCCTCTCTCCCCCCTTTTCCACGCCTTATTTTCGAC